>NC_083353.1:125601141-125851141 GCF_030254825.1 Meriones unguiculatus | reverse complement strand
AGACACAGGGTCTTACTATGTTCGCCCTGGCTGGCCTACAACTTGCTTTATAAACCAGGCTGACCTTAAACTCACTTGTGTCTGCTGCTTGAATGCTGATTTTAAAGGTGTGCACCATCACACCTGTTTTTCCTTTCTAAAATGATTTATTCAAGTATTTTTTTTGTTTTTGTTTTTTTTTTTTTACATTTATTTATTGCTTGCATGCGTGTGAGTTGTCAGTCCGCTCCTTCTACCCTGAGGGCCGTGGGGGCTGAACTCAGCCAGCAGGCTTGGTGACAAGTGCCTCTACCTGCTGAGTCATCTTACCTGCAACTATCTTATGTGTGTGTCTGTGTGTACATCTGCATCAAGGTGTCCAGATGCCCTTGGAGACTAGAAGAAGGTGTCAGAACCTCTGGAGCTGGGGCTATAAGTGGTTGTGAGCACTCAGGTGGATGCTAAGAACGGGACTCAGATCCTCCAGATGGGTAGCCATTGCTCTTAATCACAAAGCAAACTCTGCAGCCCCTAGTCGTGTTTTCTTTTGTTTAGTCCAGGTTGGTCAAGCTCCTCTGTGTGTGTGTGTGTGTGTGTGTGTGTACTAATGGTTCTTCATGTCCCTGGCTTTGAAATTTTTCTCATACAAACAGACATGCTTTTTCTCCAAAAATAATTGACTTCTGATGAAATGTCAAAATATCATTGGCATCTTCCAGACACTCTTTGATATTTCACCAACTTTAGTGATAAATGTGTTTTGTTTAAAAAAGAAAAAAAAAAAAACAAAAGAGAGCATGATTAATGCTACAAAAAGACATTGTGCACAAACCAATCTGAATGCCTTTTCTTTATCAGAAGATTTTTTTTTTGATGTTTGGCGTCTTCTATGTGCACAGAGGTTTTCTTATTTGCATTGCAGCCCGAGCTTTCTAAGTTCTCTCATTGTGTCTGTAAGCCCATCACCCCACGGATTTTTGCTGCCTTTTCTTTGTATGCACATGTTTTCCTCTAGTTCTTAAGCCAGAATTCTTGTATTTTTCCTTTCAATAATCACCGTGTGTGTGTGTGTGTGTGTGTGTGTGTGTGTGATTTCTCATTTACTCAGTTAATTTTTTTTTTAACTTTTATTTCTGGGGGACAAAGTCTTACATGCCTAAAGTAGCCTTGAACTTGCTATGTAGCTCAGATGGCCTTGAACCTCTTGATCCTCACGCTTCCACCTTTAGAGAGCTGGGATTACAGGTGTGCACCTCCTAAAGCGGCTCCTGTGGGGCTGCAGCTGCACACAGGGTGTCCGTCATGCTCAACAACCAAAGTGCTAGCTCAACTGTATCCCCGGCCCCTAACTAGTACACAGAGCTGGGCTTTCATTTCCTGCCACATGAGCTTTAATTTAGGCAGGTTGACCTTAGATTTCCATTCATTTATTGTTCTTGTGTATTCTACCCCTCCCCCCCACATACACACACACACATACACACTTTATTCTGTCTGATAGACATTGTCATTGCATTGTCCATGGTATGCTAAAATACTATAACACAGGATTTACCACTTTTAAATTTGCCCCTGTGATACAGAAAAAAATGAAATGGCAAAGATATGAATCAAAAGCAATTTCCTAATAAAATCAGAGTCACTGGGGGAAAGTTTTCGGAAGGCTGATAACGAGTGCTAACAAGCAGAGTCTTATCAAGTTGTGTCTTGTGTTCCCAGGGTGTCCTCTCTCACCCTTGGGACTCCCTCTGCTCCTTAAAGGTCCTCAGGTACTTTCATGACTCGGCTGCCTGTCAGCAGAAGGATTGACAGCGGCCACTTAGAGTGGGTCTGTTTGGCTGCTCTGTCATTTCTCTGAGCCTTTCATACAGCACTCTTTCTGATTCAGAGACATCTTTGAATTTTCAAGCTTCACACTATGCCAAATTTAAAGCCTTTGGTTTTGTCTATTAATATCTTCCCTAACCCTGCCATAAAGCAGAGGACAGTCTTTCCCATAGCAAGCTGCCTGTGCTGGATCATTTTAGTCAACTCTACACAAGCTAGAGCCGTCAGAGAGGAAGGAGTCTGGCCTGAGCAAATGCTTCTATAAGATTGCCTGTGGGACATTTTCCTAATTAGTAATTGATGTGGGAGGGCTCATTCCACTGTGGGCAGGACCACTGCTGGTCTGGTGGTCCTGGGTTCTGTAAGACCACAGGCTGGGCAAGCTGTGGGAAGCAAGCCAATAAGCAGTTCTTCCTCCAGGGCCCCTGCACCAGCTCCTGCCCTGTTTGAGTTTTTGTCCTGGCTTCTTTTGATGATGAGCTATAAATGTGGAAGTATAAGCCAAATAAACCTTTTCCTCCCCCGTTTGCTTTGGTCAAGGTGTTCATCACTTAGTATTAGGAACCCTGACTAAGATACTCCCCCTTTCTTTTAAAAAAATAGCTCCCATTTTCATAGAACATATTAGAATGTTTTTAAAGATTTATTTATATTTGTACATGTGTGTGTGTAGACACTGTGTATGCAGGGAGCTAAAATGGAGCATCTGACCTCCCCAGTGCTGACATACAGGCTGGCTGTGAGCCACTCGGTAAGGGTACAGCAAGCACTATCAACCACTGAGCCATCTCTCCAACCCTTACTGGAATTGTTGAAAAGAGAAAGTAGTTAAAAATATGTTTCTTAACCAAGTATGTATTGTCCTGTTTTCCACACTGCCACGGTTTCTCTCACATGTAGTTTTACTAAAATTAGAACAGTTGCAAATTTTCTTTCAGATAATTTAGAGAGTGGCTTGGGTGAGGAGGTTTGCAGCTGTGATCATCAGACAGAAGCTGCTCACTGTTACCTTGGATTGGAGACTGGCCTTCGAGAGGGTTGGAAATGGGCAGGGTGTTTCACAGGCAGGGAGGCTCAAGGGGGAAGCTTGGGAGCAATGGAGGATTTAGAGGACCAAGAATGAAGAGAAATGGCAACCGTCCCTCAACCAAAAATACTTAGTGCACCTCTTGTCTCCGTTGCCATGGAAACAGTCTCCACAAGGTTCTCTTCATTTTGCGTCACTCACTGAGTATTCATAGTCTCTGGAGAAAGAACCTGGTTGGGTGAATTTAAGTCACACCTCTGACGCAGGTCTAACAGGAAGAAGGATCAGGGACACTCGTTTCTCCCAAAGGCAGTTGAGCTTTCACCATGAGCATGTGCAGTGACGAAATCGGTGGACAGGGAATGATTGGAGCCACAATGAAGAGCCACGTCCACTAAGCAACTGGTGTCATGGATTGAATTGCTTCTTTGTTAAAACAGCAGAGTGTAGGAGAATCTTAGGGGAATGTCATAAAGCATGCATGCATCCACCCATCAAATGATGTCCATAGTATACATACCTGTCATGAAAAATACCCTAAATAATGTGCTAACCAAGAAGAACTTACAAGAAGATATACAACAAAGAGGGTGAAAGAGACTTTCTCTTTGTTTTCTCATTGCCTTTACATTATCTGTCTATCTATAGATCTCTATGTATCATCTAACTATCTAACTATCATTACATATGTCTGTATCCGATCTTTTTGCTTTTGAGACGTAGAAAAGAAGAGAGAGGAGAGAAGAAAAAGAGAAGAGAACCATCTAGGGGGTGGCAGCCACCGAGTCATCTGCTAGTGTGGGACACTGTAGAAACGCCTCTAAATTGCCCTGCAAATCTTTTAGGGGATGCCCTTTGTTTTCTCACTGTTCAACACCCCCACCCCAGCCTCCTCTCTATCGGGTAGAATTTTCTGCATACTGGATCAAACATTCAGATAGGTGAAAGAGCCACATTTTTTAATTATCCTCTCTTAACCAATTTCTCTCCCTATCAAGTCCATTTTATGCACGCTGCTCATGGGTTTCAGTAGTAATAATGGTTCTTTTGTTTTTCAGGAGGGAATGTCAAAATTAAGAAAATTGTAAATCCATCCACCATCCATTATTTTTATAATTAGCAAGGGATGGGCTGAGGGCAGGAGCAAGCCTCTGTACTTCTGACATCTTTGCTTTGGATTCTTTTCTTGCAGATGTCAAGGCAGATTTGGTCGCCTCTCCTCTCATCTGACAAGCTGACTATTGTCAGGCAGATGTCTTCATTAAGTCTGTGTAGGAAGACAAGAGAACCAAAGGGAAGAGGCAAGCATTTTCCTTCTGCAACACTGCATAGGAATCATAGATTTCTTTGTGGATGATCTATTGGTAAGAGTACCTTGTTCTGTTCTGTACGTGGTGGTAATTGTTTTGGGATTAAAAAAAAAACACCTGTGCGAAACATCTGTTGGGTCCTGGCACCTCATTTTATCATCTTGGAATAGGCACCGTTATGCCTTCCTTCAGAAAGCAATTACAACGGAGGCATTTGGGTCATAACGCTTAGCAGAGGGGAGTATGGGAATTACATGAGCTTAAACAAAGATGGCGGTAACTGAAAATGGAGCAGGAGGAACAGCCTCGCTGCGCGGGTGTTTCCTGGCAAGGTCCTTCCTGTCAGCAGCAGCCACTTAATGTCAATCTTGTCTGTTTCAGGAAGAGATTATCTGAAAGTGAGTCCTTTGGACATTTAATATTCCTGCTTCTCTACTCCCAGCTGGAGGGTCAAAATCGCCTCTCGTGTCTGAGTTTGCTACTCTTGTGTTTCTAAAAGCTTGTCAAGTGCCTCTTCCTGTGGTTTATCCTCCGTTTTGATTCTTTGGTGCTTTTCACATTACCTCATATCCTTGCACAGGTCATATTCTAATTTCTCCATAAGTAGCAAAGCACTTCAGCAGTTCCTGAGGCAGTGACTCTCAGGCCTGAGAAAGTGGAGCCCGGAATGACCTCCTGAAGCATCAGATGTGACCAACAGAGCAGACACCGGGAGATAAAACCAGAGTGCCAGCTATTTGTCAAATTCCCGGTCTATTACTTGACTTAAACATTTTAATAACTACATTTGGTTGGTTGGTTGCTTCTTTATTTATTGCACTTAGTTTCTTCCAACTCTCTATGTAGACAAAGGTGACCTTGAACTCCTGATCCTCCTGCCTTCCCTCTACCTTTCAAGGTTTGCATCGCCTTGTGTGACAAGATCCAGGGTTTATTTTTTAGTGCTGAGGATCAAACCCAGGGCCTCACACATGCTAGGAAAAAATTTTTACTAGAGAGCTGTATCCACAGCCTTTCTCTTTAAAAATAAGGTTCAGTGTACTTTTATTACATTTACGTGTCTCTGTGTGGGTATTTGCTGGGAAGTGCAGGTGATGGGGGAGGAACAAGGCATCAGCTCCTTGGAACTGGAGTTAAGGGTGGTTGTGAGCTGCCTCATGTGGAAGCTGGGAACTAAACTTGGGTCCTCTGCAAGAACAGCATGCGCTTTTTACCTGTGAGCCATCTCTCCAGCTTCAACTCTGACATTTTTGACGGCTTCAGATGGTGAAGCCTGATGATAATGCAGAAGGCCTTTGTAAGAGCAGCAGCTAGAAAAGGTACTGTGTGACCAGAGTAAAGAAAGCATGGCTTGCATTGGAAACTCCCCCAGTACCCCCCCATTCCCTCTCCCCTCCCCCATTCCCTCTTCCCTCCCCCATTCCCTCTCCCCTCCCCCATTCCCTCTCCCCCTCCCCCATTTCCTCTCCCCTCCCCATTCTATCTCCCCCTCTCCCCTCCCCATTTCCTCTCCCCTCCCCCTCCCCCGCTTTCTCTTTCCTCCCCCGCTTTCTCTCCCCTCCCCTGTTTTCTCTCCCTCTCTTGTACCAGAGTCGGAGCCCACTAATTTATGCATGTTGGGCAAGTGCTGTCAAGTATACAAACAAAACAAAATGCAATGGGCCAGGGAGAGGAGCACCGGCATCTAAGGATCTGTGTCTCCTGACTGTGGATACGGTGTGACCAGCAGTCTCCTGCTTTGTTAAGGGGTCTGTGCCTCGCCCTTCAACCACCCAACCTCCAGAGCTGTGATGGCTGTCATTGATCTTAAACCCTGAGCCAAAATACACCTCTCCACCATTCAGTTGATTTTATCTATTTTGTCACAGCTACAAGAAAAGAGCCTAATACTATGTTGCAAAAAATGTTATATTTTATCTTTTGATTTACAACTGTTTTCTGGGAAGGTACTCTGTTTTTCGTGACAGGTTTTATGTGCGTGTGTGTGTGTGTGTGTGTGTGTGTGTGTGTGTGTGTGTGTAGCCTTGGATGTCCTGGATTCGCTTTGTAGACCAGGCTGGCCTCAAACTCACAGAGATCCGCCTACCTCTGCCTCCCAGAGTGCTGGGATCACCATGCCCCTCGAAGGTACTCCAGTACAGGAAGAACTACATAGATTTCTAATCAATTGCCATGTTTCCCCCGACAAGTCTAGAATCTATTGGTGATAATGGTTGTCTAAGTTATGATATCTACCATATGAAAACTTTTCTACCCCATTGCTTTCTTCTTTCTCTTTCCTTTTCCCCTTCTCTCTTCTTCATATGCTTTCTATCTTAATATGGATTATGTATCATTTCCTTCAGTGTGTTTGTATTTAATACTTTTTCTTCTGAGCACAGGCTGGCTCCTGTGCTCCTTTGATGAGCACGTGGTTTATGGAGGACTTCCTGACTGCCTCAATGAGATGTTCCAGGTTCATCCGATCCTTCTAAGTTCTGGCTGTGGTGGGCCACTGCCCCGAGAGCTTGGCGCATGTTACTGGAAATCGCATTCAGAAGCCTAAACCATGACCAGTTCTCACTGCTACTGGGTAGATTACGTCTAGGAGTTCCCATGGTGTGCACACACATTCATCCCTTTCTTATTTCTTTTAATCTCTTCCTCATTTACAGTAAATATTAAAGGCCACATATTCAATATTTAACTATGGTGCATCGTCTTCAGAATAAAGGCATGGTGTCAGAATACCGTGTTCATAAATTACTGGAATCACCTCTTCCTGCCTTTACAGCCGCTGGTGTTATCCTTTTGAAATGGAATAAGGTTCATTTGTTTTAGTTAGTATTCCCTTTATGGGATAAAATATATTCATTGTTATTTTATGACTGTTAAAACATCGACATGGTTCAGAAGTCAAAGTGATAAAAAAAATGACAGAAAATAACACCGCTCCCAATTTTTCCCTCTCATTTCTACCCCAAGGGGATCTCTCAGAAGTTTAAAATGACAACACTCCCTTTTGTTTCAAACTCTGTAATCATTTCCCTCGTCAGTCCTGGCGTGAGCTGACCTGCCTAATTTCTAGTTTCCTCCCTCACAGGGCCCCGCTCTGCTCCCTCTGTTCCAACCACACACACCTCCTTAGTCCTTTGAGTAATGATGCTTCTTCCTAAGACATTCTCAAAAGTCTACCCTTACCTCAGCCTAGTTCTTACGGATTTAAACAGAACACTTGAGACTGGATAATGTGTAAGAATGGAGCCGCCACTGTCATGGTATGGGTATTTCATCCCAGCACGCTGGGGACAGAGTCTAACGTGAGATCCTTTCACAACAAACACCCAAACACCCACAAAACAAAAAGCCGGAAAATGACTCAGTGGTTAAAACACTTGTTGCTCTAACAGAGGACCAAAGATGGGTTCTTATCACCCACATCAGGGGCTCATAAGCACCCATCACAAGGGATCTAACACCTACTTCTGGCCTATGATGACACTGGATTCACATGCACATACACACACATAGACACACAAATTCACATGCACACACACACACACACATACACACACACACACACACCCCTTATTAAAAGCAACAAACCTAAATAAGACCACAGCTGGCTTGTTGGCCTCCTCATAGTTGTAACTATTTGGGAGTTTGAGGCAGGAAAACTGAGGCACGAAGATCTCTGAGGAGTTTGAGAATAGCATGGACAATCTACTGAGAGCCTCCCTCAAAACAATCAATCACTCAATCAATCATCAATTAATCATTCTTTAAAAATGGAGATTTATTTAGCTCCTGATTCTAGAGGCTGGGAAGTTCAATATAATGGTGCTAATATTTGGTGAACTTATAAAGCCATTCCCGAGTCAATCCGTTCATGAGGACTTCTGTTCTGACCCAATCACTTGCTAGAAGTCCCATCTCCAAACACCACTACACACTAATTTGGACCTGAAGTTTTCAATCCTTGAGATCTGGGGGACACATTGAAGCCATATCAACTGTCAGCCTGCAATACTTGTTTCTTTCTTTTTCTTTTTTTCCATGTGGATAATAACTCATATTCCAGACCCAAAACAGGTACCATTTGCTCAGGGAAGGCCTCTCTGTCTCCCTTCCTCCCACCCCTGTAAACACAAACTAATTCAGGTTTCCCACTGTTTTATCCCCGTATTTCCCTCATTGCTCAGATCTCAGCCTCCCATTGTCTTGTTTCATTGTTTGAATCATTGTTATCTGGTTCATCAAGGTAGAGATTCTGTGCACAGCAAATATTTGCCAAATTAGTGAATGAACAGTTGGAACAACTCTGATGCTTATAGTTTTGGGAAATAGATAACTCCTTTCTCAAACTCTTGAGGTTGTGTGTGTGTGAACATGTGGTGGGCAGAGGATAACGTTACAGAGTTGCTTCCACACCATGTCCATCCTGGGTCACACACTCAGGTCCTTAGCCCACACTTTCACCCCCTTAGTCATCTTGCTAGCCTTAGATGACTTCTTAACCTATAAATCTTTTAGCAAATTTATAGGGTTTTTTTTTTTTTGACAAGTCATACTTATTTGTTTATTTCCCCACCCCAATTAATATTAAAACCCAATGTGGCCTTAAATAATTAATGATGAAATGCTAAAGTTTTATTAGCAAATTCTAGGGCATATGTTTTAAACAGTAAAAACCTAGAAAAGGGAGTGATTTAAGAGGACGGAAGATAAAGGCAGTGATTTCTGCAGTTCTTGTTGCTGAGTAAAGGATACAGATGGGGCAGCTTGGTGGTCAGAGAAAGCCATTGTTTGATGTAACACAAATTTGTATTTTGGTGTTTGACCACTGTTTCTTATTATTATTTTTGCCAATTTTTTCAATGTTTGTAAATATGTTTTGCAAATCTGTCAGTCTACTCTCTGTTTCTAGTAACCTGATGTTACAGGCTAGGTGAGCTATATAGAAAAGTGATTTAGGGGCTGGAGAGATGGATCAGTGGTTAAGCACATATACTGTTCTTCTAGAAGACCTGAGTTTGGTTCCCAGCACCCATTTTGGGTGACTCTCAGCCCCCTGTACTCTAGCTCCAGAGGGAGCCACCACCTCTAGTCTCTAAGGCCACTGCACTCATGTATATGTACCCCGACAGACAAAGACACATTAGCACACATAATTAAAATACCGTAAAAGCTTTAAAAGAGAGAGTAAGTTTATTTTGGCTCATGGTTCTGCAGTTCCAGCACTGAGTGCTTGTATCTGGTGATGGCCTTTTTGCTGGCGGAGGCCTTGGGTTGTGCAAGATGTCGCTGGTAAGAGACAAACTGGGCATGCTTGTCTGTGACTCTTCTGGCCTTTTTATACAGCCAAAAAGAAGGTGAAAGAGGCCTTATCAAGTCCTAATCACGTCCTCAGGGCTTTATCTCAGTGCTATGGTTGGATCAAATTTTCATCCTTTTAATTCCTCACAAATAGGGATTAAATTTTAATACATAAGACCTCAGAGCACGCTCAAACCAAGTAAGATCACAATAAAGAATAAATGGCTGTAATTTCTATAGTCTACCTATAAGCATGTGCTTGTATATATTTATATATCAATACATATAAAACCACAATAAGGCAATCATTTCATTTTATTTATAAAGATGTATTTGTTTGTTTTTCTAAATGTGTGTTAGTGTGTATTATGTCAGCGCTGGATATGAACTTTGGTCCTCATAATTATGCAGCAAGGGCTCTTAACCACTGAGCTATTTTTATTTCATATCCAGCCATGATTTTTCCATTTGAAAAGATCAAGCTGAGGACTTGGGGTGTGGCTCTGCACCCTGAGTTCCATCCCTGACAGCACACACAGTAAGTAAATAAAAATAGATCAAGTCAAGTTAAATATACAAAACCTTATGTCAAGGCTAATGATGTGTCAAGGACATTCCCTGCATGGCTTATCCCAAATTCCAGTGAAGCTTTTCCAGGGCCACATGGTTGTAAAATTTGCAAGCCTGGTATGGTGATTCATCCTTTTTCTAGGATTTTACTATTTAAGAGCTATTCGCTGGAATTTGCTGATTAAAACCCAAGTTTGTGATTACTAACTACCTGAGGCCACATCCACTTTGTGTCTTCACTGGGGTGGGAAAGTAAACAAGTGAATGTGACTTATAAACTATGTTAACAATGAAGCTGCTAAAATGTTTATAGATAACAAATCATCTAAGGCCATGTGTTTATAAAACTTGCAAACCTGGTATGGTGGTTCATGTTCAAAGTTCCAGGCCAGCCTGGTCTACGTGGTGAGACCGTCTCAAAGTAAGTAAATGAATAATACAATTTGCAGACATTTCTTTGCGGTTGGTTGAGCCCACGGTTGAGCTCAGACTCTCCTCTCTCCTGCACTTCCTCTGTACAGTTTGGTAGTTGTCAGTGTGCTTAGGGAATGTGGTCGTTCACAGCTGCTTCTGGGTGTAGCTAGGCGTTTCTTTGAGAGAATTGTTTTCAGGAAGCACTGCACTGATCAGTTGGCACTGTGAGCATGAATGTGTGAAACCAAAAATCGGAGTGTGTCCCAAAGCTCCAGACACCAAAGCATGTGGACAACGAGAGGAGATAGGGTTAAAAGTATGTAGCCAGGCGCTGGCCTGTGGGAGAAGGTTCTAGTTGACAGACATGTGGGCTGGGCAGCCCTATCAAGATGGACAGCGTCTCCTGTCTGGAGAACACAGTGATAAATGCACTGCTTCATTCCTCTCTTAGATGAGAAGTGTATCAGATAAAAATGGTCTAATCCCTGTGTTTCTACCTCACACATCGTATGAGGACTGTGCCCACACAGTGAGCATGTCTCTCAGCACACTCCTTAGACATCCTCATCACTGACCGGGTACACCTGGCATATCTAGGCTCTTAAAGTTAACTTGCTTCAAATGAAACATCACTCAGAGTTGGATATGGTGGTGTATTTCCGGAGTCTTAGCTACTGAGAAAGCAGGGCAGGAAAATTGCTTGTGCCCACGAATTTGAACCAGCCTAGGAATAAAACAAAATCTTGTCTCAAAACAAACAAACAAAAAGAGGACAAACTTAGGTGATGAGGCGTCAGTCAATCAATCAATCAATCAATTGTAGTGTGGCTTATCTAACATGCATGAGAGACTGGATTCCAATCCCAGTATTGTATGTGCACTCATGAGTGAGGGTGTGTGTGTGTGAGAGAGAGAGAAAACATTGGAAAAACCTTAAACAGCTTATTACTAAAATGTAGCATTATAGTGCTGGGAAAGATGGCTCAGCAGGTAAAGCTGCCTCTCCAGCCTGCAGATCTGAGATCAGTCCCTAGAACTGGTGTAAAGGTGCAAATGGACACCACGGCGTGTGCCACCCCTAAAGTCAGATGTACTCTCACAATCAATAAAATACAAAACAAAAACTGTAGATGCATAGAGAGAAAAAAGTGCTCCATGACAAAACTCCCACACCACTTTCTCCACCAAAAGCAGTGAAAGTAATTTGATTACACGTTTATACATCTCAGCACAGTGTGACAATGATCTGAGTAGATAAGTGAATCACTCTTTGAGTATAAAGCAAAAAAAAAAAGGAAATGTATTAAAGGGTTTTTAATCAATTGCTAAAACTTGATGCATTTTTCTGTGTTATATAACATTTAATATGCTTGTTGGGTTCTTCATTTTGTTTTGTTTGAGACATGGTCTCCTTTGTAGTCCTGACTGGTGGCCTGGAACTCAGTATGTACATCAAGCTGTCCTGGGGCTCAGAGAAATGTGTCTGCCTGTGCTGGGATTACAAGCATGTGCCACCACACCCTGGGTGCTTTTGGATTCTTAACTTGTACTTTTTGGTAATTTATTTCTTTTTCCAAACGCATACTCTTCTTCGTTCCTGATTTTATATTTGTACTATTTGTAACTTTGCATTCTTCTTTTCTAAAGTGTTTGTGTGAACGAGTGTGTGTGTGTGTGTGTGTGTGTGTGTGTATAAGACCTATCTGGGGGACAACATGACACCAATGTCTGCCTGACAACCCAAGTATGGGGAGACAGTAGGGCCATCTAGGAAATGCATTCCGATGGCTACGCTGGCACAGCCAATTGCTCTTTGAAAACCTCTGCATATAGCCATATATATGGAGAAGGAGGAGAGAGAAAGAGTGGAGGGGTTATCAGATGTCCAGAACTAACTCAGTGAATTAAAAATAAAAGAAAAACCCAGATCACTGAACTCAATTTGAGAAGGCATGAGAATCATACGCTTAAATCTCTATTTAAAAAAATCAAAGGAAATGAGAAAGACCAAAGACAAAAGGGATGCTGAATGGAGGGCGTGTGTTAGGTAAGAGGCCCTCTTGGACATTATTTGGAAGGAACAAAGACTCCCCTCCCAGCCTATTGTGATATGGAAACCGAAGCTCTGGCCTCACATGTCTATTGGGCAGAAATACCATTGTTCTTCCATAATTCCCACGCGGGCTTTGCCACTGGGGAGGCTCCCACTCACCTCTCCCCTGGGGCCTTATTTATTTCTCTGCTGGTGGAGCAGGGAGCTGGAATTCAAAGAGACCACTCTGGAGTTGGGGCCTCTTTGCTGCTCCAATCTGCAGAGAATTTAACTCATCCACAGCTTTTGAAAACCATGCTGCTAGTGTTCCCTGGAGACGAGCCTGGAGAGAGCCCCAGGCCTGAGTGTGGATGTGCTGAAGTGCAGCACCACGTAAGGCTGCAAAACAGAAGCATCTGGAGTCACTGCTCTCTCCTGTACATCATCATCATCAAAAATATCAGGCGTGGTGAGGCCCAGTATTAATTCCAGCACTCAGGAGGCAAAGGTAGGCGGATCTCTGTGAGTTTGAGGACAGGTCTGGTCTACACACACACACACACACACACACACACACACACACGTACATATTTTAGAATTCTCAAAACTATTCAGCTTACTAGAATACAATAGAAAACGAGTGCCAAAGGGCCAGGCACAGTGACACAGGAGGCAGAGGCAGACACAGGTGGCCTATGTTGTGTGTCTTGAAAAGGAAAAGAAAGGCTAATTTTTCTTTCTAGGATTTATTTTTATTTTATATATTTAAGCGTTTTGCTTGAAGGAACATATGTGTATCGCATGTGTGTCTGGAGCCCACAGAGGCCAGAGATGGAGGAGGGTTCCTGGGAACCAGAATTAGAGGTGGTTGTGGACCACCATGCGGGTCCTCTGGAAGTGCAGCCAGTGTTCTTAATCTGCTGATCCATCTCTCCAGCTTCAAAACACAGCTAGTTTTGAGCTGTCTTTAGACAGTGTTTGTATTTTAGCATAGTCCCAAAGTCTCCCTTTGACAGGATCCCTCCCTGGGAGAGCCAGAATAATTTGACTCAGCCTGCTAAGTGTCACATGACGCTTGTTTTGAAAATATTTTGCATGCTTTAGGTGGAGGGCACACGTTGGCACTTCAGATCACAATAACACGGACTCAGGTTTCAGTTACTTTAAATCACATCCATCTCACAACTTGGGAACATCCCCCACCCCCACCCAAGCTTCGTTTGTTCTGGTTACTCTGAGAATTCTATTTTTAGCAAAAGGTATTTTAGAAGGAAGTGCAAAGGAAGATTTCAAAAGATATTATCTTGAAGCCTGTAAATGTTTTTCAGATTTTCTTTCTTGGCAGTGAGCTATTTGTTGATGTCCATGGAAGGGCCATTCTTGTCTGGACTAGAAAAGCAAAGAAGGAAACAAAAGAAATGGAAATACTTCTGGTCAATTCAGGGAAATCTTTTCTAATTATTTTCTTCTGGGAGTAGAGAAAGTGGGAAAGTGAAGAATTGTTTCCTGACTCCTGCTAAGACTATATTTCATACTTTAATTTAAAATCTACCTGTATACTCAGAACTCTTTCTGAAGAGTGAGGGGTGGAGTCTGAACACTGAAACTAAATCTAAAAGCACCTGGTCAGGATGACTGCGTAGCTCCTACCCTTTTCAGAGTCCCATGTCCTTTTCCTCAGTGGAGAAGGCACGAAGCATGGTGTGAAATTCCTTTGTGTTGGTTTGATAAAAGGAAAGACTCTGTGGCTCTTCATTTCAGAAGATTTAGGACACATGGAGGAGGACAGGAAGCTGAGTGAAGCCTTAGCAGGAAGTGGCCAGGGCAAGACATGGCCAACAAAGACACACCCCTAAGGACCCATGGTTTTCATACACAGTCACACCACTTACACAGTTACACTGCTTCCCAGTGATTTGACTTTTTTTTTTCAGACTTTCAGTTAATTAGTGGATGAAATAATTTGTTAGTACTGATTCTTCATGATTTTTAAGAATATAAATTGGATTTATATACATACATTTACTTATTTGTTTCTTTATGTGTGTGCACACGTGCGTGGAGCATGTGCAGGACAGAGGACAACTGTGGGAAGTGCTTC
Organism: Meriones unguiculatus; assembly: GCF_030254825.1. NCBI lineage: Eukaryota > Metazoa > Chordata > Mammalia > Rodentia > Muridae > Meriones > Meriones unguiculatus. Next base: position 125,836,586 of record NC_083353.1, on the reverse strand, counting down.
TTGCCTCTTACCGTGTGTGCTCTGTGGATCAAACATGTTATCAAGCTGGGTGACAAGTGGTTTTATTCCCTGAGCCATTCTACCAAAACCTTGTTTTTTGAAACAAGGTCTCAAAATACAGCTCCAGATTACCTAGCACTCACTATGGAGTGTTTAGAGGATGGTGCCACGGGGCTGAGCAAAGCTGGCTTCAGAGACAGGCTCTTGGCCTATGCAGAGAACCAGTCAACATGGCTGCGGCTTAGCAAAGCTATTGGTCTGGTAGCCTGGGATTCACCAGGCACGGGCCTGGGACCTGGAGCCTGGAGCCCCGAGCCTGACCCTGCTGCCTAGGATGTCCAAGGGTGGCTGTAAGCAGAGCCTCCTCCATGTAGATCATCGCTTGATTTCAAGCGTTAGTGTGAGAATCCGCAGCTGAGAAAGGGGATGAAGTTTCTGGTAAATCTATTAATGTGGTTCATGCAGTTCCTCTCAGCCCATCTCTGTTCTATTCCAATTTATTTTTCATTAAGATTCAATGTAGCCCTGACTCGGCAATTTTTTTTTTTTTTTTTTTTTTTTTTTTTAAGACAGGGCCTCACTATGTGGCTGTACCTAGAGCCTGGAACTCCATATGTAGACCAGACTGACCTTGAACTCACAGAGATCAGAGATCTGCCTCTCTGCTTCCTGAATACTGGAATTAAAGGTAAATTAGCCCCTGTTATCCTTGATCTCAGCACCTACAGCTAACAGCTTAAGACCTGAAGACAGGGACTGTCAATGCTCTATCACAGGTCAAGGAGGGAGTCACAAGGCCCCTCCCCTCCTTGAGGTGAGGACCTATAGACAGTTAATGGTGGCTGGGGGCAGAGGGGGATTTCTTCAGTGATGTAGCCACTCATGAGGTTCCCGTGCTCCCGCGAGCAACTCTAAGGAAACTCACTGGGTCACACATAAAAACAAAATAAGTAAAGTAAGACGACATGAAAGTGGGAAGAAAGGGCCAGTAGGAGTGGAAAGAGAACAGGGCCTACGGTGATTATGATCAAACTATGATATATACACTGTGAAAATGTTCAGCGAACCCCGTTACTACCTATGATTAATATACTCTAATAAACACAAAAATTTTAAATGTAAGCCTGATGATTTATTTCCTGTTTAAGTTTCCTCAGTGGTGTTCTTTTAGCCTTGAGGCAAAAACCCCAGTCCTCAACAAACCTTTCTACGGTAATGCTTGCCTATCTGTCCAGCCATTTCTGTCCTCTAGTCACTGTGGGTGGCTGGACTGGGCGTGTGCACCTGCTTCCCACCGGCTTCAGCCTGAGTGCCCCATTCCATCCATTTACAGAGGCGGCAGCTTGTCCATCGGCTCATGGGTCAAAAGTCACGCTTCATGCAGCAGGATCTGCATGAAGTCTCCTATTCCGGGCTCTTGTGTAACTCTCCTTTCATCCTCAAAGCAGCTGTCCTAAGAAGTTATCAAAGAACTAAGTGTGCAAAGCCTGTGAGGTGACTTGGTTGTGTACCAGTGCTTGCTGCCAAGCCCGACAGTCTGGGCTCCATACCTGGAATGATTTCTGCCCTTTGACTGGCACATGTAAACGTGGCACATGATCTCCCCACCAAAAACTAAATAAAAACATGGGGAAATGTGCACATTGGTTACCAGGCACTAGTCTCCTTGTCTAAGGATGGGTTTACTAGGCTCAGGTCACATTCTTCTGCTCAGTTGGCACCTAGCAGTCATGAGACTTCTTTTGCAAAGAGATGTTCTACAAATGATGGAAGGCTGGGCATGTCACCATTGCTTCCTAAATCATGATAAAGTCAGGAGTCAGCTCTGTCCTCTTATGACAGTGCAGTGTAAGAGACTGTTTTAGCTGAGCGTGTGTCACCCAGCAGTAAAAATGGTGTAACAGAAGAAGAATTCAGGTGTCGGTGGCTCTTTCAGTTCATTTGCTACTAAATTTGCTTTCCCCAAGTTTCTTATTTTTAGGCCTATTAGAATTTGATTCTAGGGGCTCAGGCACTCTAGGCCAACCTTCTACAGTGGAGCTATATCCTCATCCCTTATGCCCCTCCCCCTTTTACTTTTTATTTTGAAAAAGTCTCACCAAGTTGCCCGGGCTGGCTTTAAACTTAGCCAGTAGTCTAGGCAAAACTTGAATTCCTCCTTCCCCAGCGTCCTGACGAACTGAGGCTGCAGGACTGTGCCACCAGGCAGAGCCCAGGTTTATTGTTTTCCAAGGGTTGAAAACACTGCTTTTAGAAGACAAATGAGAAAAAAAAAAAGAAAAGATAACATAATATAGCAGGCTTCTGAAAATGGTAAGTCAAATATATATTTCACTGGTGATGTTTTCCATGGTCAAGTTACTAAATTTAATGCAATCTTCTACAAGATCTCATTAGTCAACGAACTGGTTCAGTCCACGTGCTGATGATTGGTAGTGTTCCAAGAAGCCCCGCTTCATCTCCTTATGGCAATGCTGTAAGCAAGGCTGAAGGGAAGCAGCTGATACCACCTAGTGAAATCCACCAACAGAATAGGAAACTTGTATTGGTTTCCAGCCTACTTTGCCCAATTGTCACAAACTGCTGCACTTGTAGATTGGCTGAAACTCAAGCTCTCTGTGTCTCTTGACTTTTAGTTACTGTTCTATTGTTGTGATAAAACACCACGACCAAGGCACCTTAAAAAGAAAGGCGTTTAGCCAGGCATGGTGTTGCATGCCTGTAATCCCAGCACTCAGGGAGGCATAGGCAGGCGGATCTCTGTGAGTTCGAGGCCAGCCTGGCCTACATAGTGAGTTCAGGATAGCCAATGCTACACAGAGAAGTCCTGTCTCAAAAGAGAGAGAGAGAGAGAGAGAGAGAGAGAGAGAGAGAGAGAGAGAGAGAGAGAAAGAAAGAGAAAAAGAGAAAAAGAAAGAAAAAAAAGAGGCATTTAATTGGGAGTTTACTTGCAGTTGTGGGTTGCATGATAGAATTGCTCACCTTATGCCTCTGTTTAGCATCTGACACACTGTGTGTCCAGGTCTGGTCTACCCGTGTCTTTCACCCAGGACTTATGCTCTTTGGCAGTCGATGCTTTTTCACTCTTTCATATTGCCTGGAAAGGCCATGCCTCCTAGATGGTTCTAGTACTGATTTGAATGAAAAGTTTTTGGAAAACTTTTCAGATCTGCACCTGCCTGCATAGGCTCTACACTTAACTCCATCAGTGCCCTTGGCCTGTGGTATTGTCTGTGTCCCCTTGCTGATGTACGATAATATTTCACTGTGGAGAAATGAGTGCCTTCCTCACTCCATGTCTGGCTTATAGTTAGGTATTTCCTGAATGTAAGATGATTTTATCAGCTTATCTTAGGAAATAAAATTCAGCTCACAGATTCAATATAAAATTCCATTTGTCACTACCTCCTCCCTATTGCAAAGCACACCTACGTGTTTCAGATACTGTCTTTTCTCCTGATTTGAATAGCGTGATATTGTAATTTGTAGTAATTGTTATAAATCTAGTCTTTGTCCCTGCTTTCTGGCACACAGATCCTTAAAAACCTAGAATCTCTGAAGTGATGAATCTTTTCATATGACAAAGAGATGACTGATGGCTGGGGATGCCTGGGTAACCTCATGATGGTTGCCATGGGAACTAGTTAGTGATTAGAGGGCTGGAACTTTCAGCCCCCCTCAACCCCTCACCAAATGGAGGAAAGAAGGGCTGGGGGGGTTGAATTAATCACCAGTGATTAATGATTTAATCAACTAGGCCTATGTAATGAAGTATCCCAAGGGCGGCATTTAGAAAGCTCCTGTTTGCTTAGAGGCTCCATAGCTCAATGGCTTGCACTCTGGGATCTCAGAGCTTCTGCTCAGAGACTGGCATCTCTGGGTAGGGCTCTATGCCCTTTGCCCCATACATCTTGTCTATTCTCCTGCCCCAGAGTTGTATCTTTTTATAGTAAGCGATAGAGTACTTTTCTCTGTTCTGTGAGCTTCTCTAGTAAAGAGCAAAAGCAAAGAAGGAACTTCTGGTTCACAGAAGGCAGTTGGGTAAGACATAGGCAATCACTGGGATTTGTGGTAGACACATGCAGTCATGGGGTCATATTAGATCTGATGCAGTGTCCAGGTGGACAGTGTCAGACTGAGTTAAATTGTGATATTAGTAGGTGTCTGCAGAGAATTGGATTATTATTGATATGGGAAAAAAAATCACATATTTTCCTACAGAGAAAGACTTATCAGCAAGATGTTAACATCAATCTCTTGATCTTCAAACCAGATCACCAAGAAAAGCCTGGAGACAATGAGGTCACTCCTGAAGAATGTCTGGGAGGGGAAATGTGACAGAGTTGGTGTCAAGTCTTAAATTAAAAAATTCCCTGACATTAAACTGAGAGAGGCCTGAAGTTCTTCTTGCTTGGAATAGGTTAAGTATGACTTGCTCAGAACCCAAATTCAAAGTTAACATCCATTTGGAGAATCTCTTCTTGGGGAAGTAGATAAAATGTCAGTCAATTATGGGCAGATTCAATCCCTTCATGTTTCACTCCTCTCTATTCAATGATCAGACTCAACTTTATTTAAGGCCAAACTCAGGTGCTTGCTTTCCTTAAGGGTATAGATTCCAGGCCTGGCTGATTTTCACATTTTTGCTCATTACTTACGACATCCTGAAAGCCACTAATTTCCACAATGAGACTCTTTCTAACAATCATTACACTAATGCAAAAGCTTCTAGTACTGATGGAGGCATTGACAGCCTAAGGTGTGTATGTTTGTAATTTTTGTCTCCATTCATACTGACCATCTTCCCGATTTGAATGCCAGCTCGCTGCTCCTGGTATTTAAATTTGTGACTTAGAGAGCTAGCCAAGCCTTAGATTGTAGCCCAAACCAACCTTTGAATGCCACCTTGTTGGTTATGGCTATGCCAACAGGACTTAAGACTATCCTGTGGACACTTGAAGGCACAGGAAAGTGTGCTGATCTCTCAAACTATTCTGGTCAGTGGATTTGTTTTGCCTCTGTCTTCCTCAGTTGTCGTCTGGTCAATCCTTTCCCCAGCTGGAAGATATTGCAGGTTGTACTCCTAAACGTCCTGAAGAGAAGGCTCCCCAGACCCCCTTAGCTCTGATTCGAGGCTGAAGCTCTCTGTTCTTTCCCTCAGAGAAAACAAAGGCAAAGTTAGGCAGCAGGGCAAGGGGCCCTCTGCAGTGTCTTCTATCACTGTGCTCCTGTGTGATCTCCCTTCCGCTCAACTCAGAAGGGAAAAACAAGCTTGCATTTAATTAAATTAAGGGGACATTACAGCATAAGGAAGTTGGAGCCACACAGCTGGGGTTAGGAGTGTAAATATGACAACGAAGCCACTGTAGAGCAGGGACGGGGCCGCTGACCACACAAAATGACCTCAGCACATGACAGCAGGCGCTACTTCTGAATTTGTTGTTTACATCTAGACTATGACTCAAATCCACACAAGCACTCCTCACTTCTGTGCTCTGGTTCTGATGTCTTGATGATCCTTCAGGACCATGGTGGACTTTGCTAAACTGTCTAGATTAGAGGAGGGGGAAGGGTGAGGAGGAGGAGGGAAAGGAGGGTGAATGGGGTGAGGAGGAGGGTGAGGGGATGAAGAGGAGGTTGAGGAGGGTAAGGAGGGTGAGGGGTAAGAAGGAGGGTGTGAGGAGGAGGGTGAGGGGTTGAGGAGGAGGGTGTGAGGAGGGTGCTGAGCTGAGGACACATCACACTACACTTCAAACAACATAGTGTCCTGTAGACGCACTCCTCTTAAGGGGACTGCAAAAATCACTGGTAGGAGGTAAATAATCTTTCTAGACAAATGCCAACATTTTCCTTTGTGACAAGAAACTCCACTGACATATTAGGTAAGAGAAACATTTCGATTAGCTGGAAATATATTTTTTAATTAGCAAATCTTGGTATTTTTTCTTTCTTAAAATACTACAGTTTACACTCATATTAACACCACAATGCAGGTCAGGAGACAACCCTTTGTGTTGTCTCCATCTTTCATTCATTGTCTCTCACTGTCAGGCCAGCTGCCCTGTGGGCTTCTGGAGTCTCCTGTCTCCACCTCCCCATCTGTCTCCTGACAGAAGCCCTGGGATTACAGATGCTCATCTCCATGCCTCGCCTTAGTGGACGTTCCGGGACCTCCGGGACCTTCTGGTTCCAGGAGGTTCAGGTGTGGTAAGGGCTACTCACTGAGCCATCTCCCCAGCCTGAACTACGCTGATTCGAGTGTGTTGCTTGGAATGTGCTGTGTTTGAACACACTCTAAATTAGCTTAGACCTTCTGCTCTGTAAGAACAGAGCCAGTGAGATGGCTGAGAGCGCAAGGACGCCTTCCACAAAGCCTGATGACCCGGAAGTTCAGTCCCCAGAAACCACATGACAGAAGGAGAGAACCAGCGCCTGCAAGTTGTCATCTGATCTCCGCATGTGTGTATACGTGGGTGTCCATGCTATTATACTTACATGTATGTGCACACTAAATAAATACAAACAAAAGGAAATACACTGGAGAATAAGTGAACTCCGTAAGTCACCAAAACATGTTTTTTAAAAAAACGGAGAAATAAAGAGGCCTGTCTATCTTGAAGGGTGTTGGGATAATTTAAACCCTGACCAATGGTGAGTGCTTAGAGCAGTTGGGATGGATACATCAGTAGCGATAATTTGGAATATTTATGTAGCTTCTGTCCAAAGTTGAGTCGTCAGGTTGTGTTGCTTCTACCTTAGGTCTTCCTCCTGCATGGTTTGTGGTTCACTCTTCATTTTGGAGGAGTCCAATCACTGGGAAAGGTCCTCAGATTTAAACTTGAACCAGCAAGGCTAGTGAAGATGCAGTTGGTCTGAAAACGAAAGGCTCCTGTAGCTTCCCAGAAAGCCTCTAAGAGAAGAAACTTGGGAGGCAGCTCAGCCTCCAGCATTGACACTTTGAATGGAATTCTAAAAGGAAAAGTACTTTCTCTGGGAATTCTGGACCTGCCACTGAGCAGTGGACACTTTCATTCCTGGTCACTGACAGTGTGACTTGCTCTTCTCTGGGTGAACAGTTAATATTTTTTAGAAAAAATAATTTGATGAACTTGATTATTTAAAAACTTGTGAGTAAAGAAAAACACCCCACACCCAAATCAACTAAACCCAAAGAAGACTAACAACCCGGCGAACTTTATACAGTTAGACTAGGCCTTTGGAACAGACTCTGCAAAGCTTCGTGTTACACTTTACGCTTTCAGTATCAAATATGTTTTATGTATTTGGTATTTTTGAATGTCTCAAAATCTTAAGATTTTTTTCCCTGTGATAAATATTGATGTGTGTAAACATGATTTAATTTGCTTTAATTTTAGACTCCTTCAACCTAAAATTTATCTCGTTCAATTCTAGGAACTTTCTTCAATAATTTCTTTTTACCCATTTTCTTAGTTCTCTTATCCTGAAATGTTCTGTTACTTGAACACTGAATTTTCTTGTAGATATTTTCTTCTTAGCTTATTTATTTTTTATTCTATTTTTTTTTACTTTTTGATACTTTTATTTTCTTTTAGACAGCTTAAACTTTACCATTTGAAAATTTGATGGACATTTTCAGTTTCCACCTTTTTTTGTTTGTTTTTGTTTTTTGCTTGTTTTGAGATGGTCTCACATAGTCCAGGCTGATCCCAAACTCCCTATGACTCTGAGTCATGTAGTCCAGGCTGACCCCAAACTCCCTATGACACTGAGTCATGTAGTCCAGGCTGACCCCAAACTCCCTATGACACTGAGTCATGTAGTCCAGGCTGACCCCAAACTCCCTATGGGCTTGAGCTCTTGACCCTCCTGAGTCTATCTTTCCAGCACTGTGGTTATAAGTACTAGCTGGGGATTGATTATGTGAATGCCGGGCGAGCGCTCTACCAAGCCCCCTCCTCAGCCCCACACTCAGTTTTTCAATGAAGAGTCCCTGTCTGCCTCAGTCCAAGAGGTTCGGTTTTTGTTTTCCCTCTGGCTGGACCATTTCGTCAAAGATGAGTCTCTTCTCTTTTGTCTGATGCCTATACCCTAAGCATCTCTCATCTAGGAACAAATGAGAAAAAGGCATTCACGTTGGAGATTTTTTTCAGGTTGGAGATTTTTCCATTTAACTGCAATTTTCTTTATGGCACACACCTCTGGTTCCCAGTACCCTTGAGTCTTTTTTGTTTTGTGTTTGAGATGGGGTACTGAGATTATAGGGGTGTACCACTATACCCAGCTGCTCCAGATTTTTTTGATCTGGTTTCTTTAAAAAGAAAACTTACAGTCTTCTCCTGGACTGGTGAAGCAAGGAACAGACCTAGCCAAAGGAAGTGGGGGAGTGGAATTAGAGATTTAATTGTTTATTTTTACATTAGATTTTTAACCAATAGTTCTGCTTTTTTACCTGCTTGAACACCCCATATCATAGGCACCTCGTTTATCCATAGTCTTTCTAGGGTTCATGGTAGGATTCACTTATTTTTAATTTAGCTTTTCCTTTGATTTGCCACTCAAGTTCCAAACACTTGGTTGCTCTGACTCTGCCATTTTGAGGCAGGATGAAAAGATGTGAGCTCCTTACTCACCAGTGTGACTGAAGTCTCTCATGGACTGAAGGTGAAGATTTACATCACCAGTAACATCTGCTGTGTATGTATCTTCTTAATAGACTTGTTGTTGATGATTAATATTTATTATTGGTGTATCTTTTAGTTAAACAGTGGTTATTCTTAAACCAGCTGTATACCCAAATCATCACACAGAGACCATGATTTATTTAATTTATTTAATTAACCTAGAGCACAATACTGAGCAATAGTTACTCCATCCTAAACTTCCACACCCACATAGTTTCCTCCCATTAAGATTTCCCACATTGTACTTGCTTTTAGTCATATCTTAGGTCTGATTTGTCTCTCCTCCTGGTCCAAGTCCTCTCTTGCTGATCTCTCCTCTCAGACTCTCCTCATTCGCTTCCTTCTCCCCCTACGGACCAGGATGTCTCACCCGATTTTCTCCATTGCTCAGCATTGGCTGGTTGTTTTCTTGCAAATGTAGGCAAAAAATGGTGGCCTGTTTACACAAGCTTGAGACAGGTGATGTTTAGAATAAACATCACAGTGCAATGTCTGAATTGAAAACAGAGAGCTCAGCATTTTAGTGAACAAGGGTGAATTGCATACATTCCACAAGAATATCATACCAATGTAGACTCCGATTCTTTGTCACACTACCATACTGAAATTCTTTCTTACAGTGTAGTCGAGAATCCTGGTTTTACCAGCACAGAAGTCTCTGGAAAGAACCACCCAGGCTGCTGCATGCTGCAGTGAGGAGCCTTGTCTCTGGGCACATTACTGCAGAGAGTTCGTATTTTCTTCTTCAATTGTTTTGTTCTCAGACAGGTCTCACTATGCAGTCTAGGCTGGTCTCGCATTTGTACTCTTCCTGCCTCAACCACCCAGCTGCTGGGATTACAGGCATAAGCCATCACATCTGGCTTCGTTCTACGTGCCTGTACATTTTTGTGGGGGTAAGAATGGAGGTGAGAGACCTCTGAGCTAAAGTATTAAGTTACCATATTTAACGGAAGTTAGGTAAATATCTTTTTCAGTACAGATGAGGAAATATAAAATGTACCTTCACGGCTGAAATCTCATAGATGAAATATCTTGTGTAAATCTAGGGGCTTTTAGAGAAATCAGTGAAGTAATTTGTGATAAGAAAAAAATATGACTAGTGAATACATGTTAGAAATGTGAGCTGGCTTCAGAGAAAGAAAAAACCAAAGAGAAAATCTGACACTGTTGCTGGCAAGTTGTGAACAGTTGTCCACTCACCCAGACAGGGAACTGATGCCATTGAAGTCCAGCTGGAACCCTTGGGTTTACCAGATTGTTTATAGGCGTGTGTATGACAGCCATGAGAGCCCAGCCAGCGTGGGTGATGACTCACCAAAACTAGAACCCTGAACCTGTGCGGCGACGTGCTAGCGTCTCAGCAGGTGTGATCATCTCTTCCTCTCAGGGAGGAGAGGACTTGTGCATCTATCTGGCTTCAGGAACTTCCTGAAACTTTTGTTGAGTATTTTAGCAGCCTTGCTCCACCCCCTCCTGGCCTCCTCTGTAACAACCTTGGCTGTTCTGAAACTCACTCTATAGACCAGGCTGGCCTTGAACCCACAGACATCTGCCTAGTTTTGCATCCCAAGTGCTGGGATTAAAGGTGTGAGCCACCACATACTCTCTGTAGAACTTCCTGAGTCTTATTATTATTTGAACCCACAGACATCTGCCTAGTTTTGCATCCCAAGTGCTGGGATTAAAGGTGTGAGCCACCACATACTCTCTGTAGAACTTCCTGAGTCTTATTATTATTGTTGTTTTATCCCAGAAGGAGGGTTTATTTTAACTCACAGTTTGAGGGTACAGTCTCCCATGACAGGGGAAGTGTGATGGCCGGATCCCAAGGCCGCCAGTCACACTGCATACATCGTCAGGAAATAGGGAGCGCTGAGCAGTGGAGTGCAGGCACCCTTGTCTTTTTTATCATTGCAGGACTCTGCTCCAAGAAATGATGCTGTCCACACTCAAGGTGGGTCTTCCCACCTCAGTGACTCAATCTAGAAAAATCCCTCACAGATATGTCCAGACATTTGTTCCCTGGGTGATTCTGGATCTTGTCAAGCTACAGTCAACTATACTGTGATACTCACTTAAATCTTGATTGGGCTGTGATGTGGTGTAAATGCAGTGTTTCGTCTTAATCAGCATTCTAAAAAGTAACTTACTACTGAGAAACATTTTAGATTACTCTCTACAATTCCAATTATGGAAAATAAAACTATTATTAAATCTAGATTTAGCTAGTTTTTCCAAAGGCTTCTATGGGATGTCATACATTTGGGGGCAGTGTTGGAAAGTAGTAATAATTTTATTCTTCCTTTGTGCTACTAGGTATGAAAAGACTAATTGTGGTGAATTTGTGGGTAGTATGTTGATCTGGATGTGAGTTCTCTGGATACATTTATCATACTAGTGAGTGTGCCCTGGGCAGTCCTATGATTTCTCAGCCCCAGGCCTCAACATAAAATCAGAAACACTAAATCTACTAGAAGGGAAAGTGGGAACCAGCCTTGAGTTCATTGGCACAGGAAACAACTTCCTGAAGAGAACACCAACAGCTCAGTCCCTAAGATCAATTGTTAATAAATGGAACCTCTAGAAACTGAAAAGCTTCTGTAAGACAAAGGACACTGTCAATAGAATGAAAGGGCAGTCTATAGATTGGGAAAAGATCTTCACCAATCCTATATCCAACAAAGGGTTAATATCCAAAATATCTGAAGAACTCAAAAAAATTAAACACCAAAAAAACCAATCAACCCAATTTAAAATTAGGGTTTTAATTTTAAAACAGAGAATAATTTTAAAACAGAGCTAAACAGAGAATTCTCAACAATGAAATCTTGAATGGCAGAAAAACACTTAAAGAAATGCTTAGTGTCCTTAGTCATCAGGGAAATACAAATCAAAACAACTCTGAGATTTCATCTTACACCTGTCAGCATGGCTAAGATCAGAAACTCAAGTGACAGCACATGCTGAAGAGGATGTGGAGAAAGGGGAACCCTCCTCCAATGCTGGTGGGAGGGTACACTTGTACAATCACTTTGGAAATCAATCTGGCGCTTTCTCAGAAAACTGGGAACAGCTCTACCTCAACACCCAGCTATACCACTCCTAGGCATATACCCGAAAGATGCTCAGCCATACCATAAGGACACTTGCTCAACTTCCTAAGTCTTAATGAAATTTCCCAAGGGATGGAGTGTTTCAATTTGGGAGACATCAATGGGTCATCTAACTGCTTGTTTGGTTTTGTTTTGTTTTGTTTTTTGTTTTCTTTTGTTTTTTTCTATGCCAAGTCGTTACTCAGGCTCAACCCCTTGATGTTCTCACACTCTTCTTTCCCCTGTTCTTTTTCAATTCTTTTCCTAAACCTCATTCCCTGTCCCCCCATTATTCTGGGCTTAGTCCTGGCCTCTGTAATCTCTTAGACAGACACTAGTAGTTTTCTGAGACACTCAACTTCATGTGTCAACTCGGCTGAGCCACGCCATGTCTACAGAGTTGGATCACATTATTCTGCATCCTTGCATGAAGGTCTCTTCGTTTCTTTCTCACAATGGTATGCTCATCCTACAAATTCTAGCATCCTCTGATTTAAATTAAAAGTAGATACTTAGGTGTGCAGGATGCATCTGAACAGGAACTTCAGCCCTGATACTGTACTGACTGAGTTGTCTGGGGCCCCCAAACTCTGATTGAACAGCCTCCTTCTAAGTTCAGCTCTAATTTATTCTCCATGTTACATCACTCAGTTGTCTTCTGTCTCCACTAGGATGTCACTCCAAAAACCTTCAGGGCCTCTGAAGTCTTTTGTACTTCCAAGTTCTCTCTCTCTCTCTCTCTTTTACACACACACATTCACACTCACTCAGTGAGCACATACCATAGCACAGCCAAGGGGGTCAGAGGACAACCTCGTCTTCTGCCTTGTTTGAGACCATGCCTGGTGTTGGACACTGGATCTATGATAGTGTGGGTGGCCTGCGAACCTCCGGGGACTCTCTGGTCTGTCTCTGCTTCCTGTCTCACTGTAGTGTAGTATGTCACAATACGCAGTTTTTAAATTTCTGTTCAGTGTGTGTGTCTGAGTGTGCGTTTGTGCACCAAGTGTGTGAAGCGCCTGAGGGGTGAGAGGAGGACACTGAATCCTCTGGAAGTAGAGTTACAGATGCTTGTGACCCATCCTGTCGTTGCTGGGAATTGAACCTGAGTCCTAAGGAAGAGCAGCCAGGGCGTTCAACTGCTGACCTACCTCTCCAGCTTCAGCGCTCAGCTTTTCTGTGCTTTCAGGGGTGTTGGACTTGGATCAGCATGTTTGTGTGACCGTCAGTTTACCCCCAGAGCCATTTCCCAGTCCCTCCTAAATTATTTTTATCATTAACCCCTCTTTGGTGTCAGTTTTCTGAACACACTGTGCTCTCTCTGTGTTCTTTTTCATGCATGGCTTCTTTTGGTACTCTTTCTTTTCTGTGGAAAATTGTCCTGCCCATTAAATCTCAGCCAAGTGTGACTGTTACACGAAGTACGGCTGGCACCTTTCCCCTCTCTCCCATCAAGGTTTCTTTTTCTAGCTTCACAACCCCCTCCCATAGTGCTTATGGAAAGAAATGCTACCAGAATCTATTGTATTGCACCGAGATTGTCTGTTTCTATCTCTTTTTCTTTTTACATTCTGAGACCTTTCAGGAGAGCCCAGCACCTAGAAGGTATCCCAAAGACGTCCACTGCATTAATGTGCTCGGGACCGCCTGAAACTGCCACTTCTTACTGCAGCTCAAGGGCAGATGGGAGGGAAAAAAGATGTGAGCTACTCAGACCGGATTTCTGTTGCAGTTCTGCATGCCTGGGTGGATGGCAGGATGGGACGGCTGCCCACACCGAAAGAAGGGTACGCTGTCCCGCTCTACCCCCAAGAGGCTTTGCCCAGTGGTGCTTTCTCCATCTTCTTTTACTTCTGATTTAATGTTCTAATTGTTTTTTTTTTTTTTTAACTGCTTCCATTGTCTGGATGCCTTGATGTCTTTCAGTTTATAAATAATCAATACTCCACAGTAGCTTTTGTGTATTTCCCAAGAGACTTCCTGTTTAAAAACACTCATTACTGACCCACCTCCTCCTTTCCCTCCCTCCCTCCCTCCCTCTCTCTCTCTTTAAGAGACTTATTAGTAATTTTTTAAGCCTGGGAAAACATTTGCAAAGGGAGGATGAATGCCTCTTTCAGGGCCCACCTTTCTTCCACAGAGGAAGATTCATTCTAAGGAGGACGCCAGAAGTTAGGAGGGAGAGCAGCAGGCAAGCTCTTTAGGTTATCCTTCACTTGACCCCAGGCAGGCATTCAAAGCAAAGAACCAAATTGCTCTCCAGCTTCAGAGCTCTGAAGAAATGGACCCCCCCATCCCCACCCCGAGCCCAGGGACCCTCATTTCTACCTCCCTCCAGCAGCTGTTCAGATAGACACTTCAGAGCCCCAACTCCCTTCAGAAGCACACTAGTTGGAGTGCTTTGGAAAACCCTTTTTCCTGACTCCACAAAGACTTCTGACACTGTCTTTCCTTCGTTGGTATTGGTGATTTTCTGTCTCCCTCCTCCCTTCCAAGTTTGGGTTAAAGTTTCAGTCTTTTGTTATTCAGTTCTTAAGGCAACAGCTGTGCAAACCTGGCCTCTTCTTTGTTGCTCCTGCCAGAGCCAGGAAGAGGAGGGGAAGCTGTCAACCATTTTATTAAGGCAGATCCTTAATAAAGTAGTTTATTTGTTTAAGGAACCACTCCATATTTTTTAATATTTAATTTTTTTCTCTTTTAAAGTTCTTCTTGTGTTATTATTGAATTCAAGCAGCTTTAAGATCCCATATTAGCCCCTGTATCTGCCTCCTAATCATTTCAAGAGCTTGGGTTTGAATGAGTTTACCCTAGGAAGCAGGCACAAAAGCAAACGTGAAGCAGACACAAAAGCAAACGTATAGCAGGCACCGCCATAGAATTCCTTTATGCCGCTTCTGAGACCTCCCTATCCTTAGCATTGCTAATAGCTGCCCAGGAGAAAGCTTTTTTCTCTAGACCAGGCTGAGTGGAAACCGTATAAGCTCCAAGCAAAGAAAATCACAGCAGTGAAAAAAAAAAGATGCCTTTTTCTAGTTTCCAGGAAAAGGAACTCAAAAGTTTCCCAAAGAATACTGGAAGCCGTTATTTTACATCTGTTGTGGTCAAAGTTGATAGCAACCAGTTTCTCTCCAAACTGGACTTGTACAATATCTCCATTCAAGATCACCCTGGAACACAGCCTTGTGGCTGAGCGAATAATAATCACAGGAAAATGGATGCTCAGTGTGCCTTTGATTAATTGTTACTCCAAAACGGAGCCTGAAGTTAATGCTGTGCTTCAGGTTTCTTCCCTCCCCGGTGCCTCTACTCTTCACCGTCAGCCTTTGCTGGTGTCATTTCACAAACTGCTTCTCTTGCCTGTTAGCTTTTCCTGAGAGCTGAAACTCAAGTCTTTATTATGCTAAAGAAAAACAATTAACTTAGCACAGCACCTTATAAAGGGTAATTTCATTGGATAGAAGTGAAGATGGAAAATATTTCTGTGTCCTTTTTGTCCTTATGCACTTCAAGCTGAAAAGGTTTCAGTGAGGGTTATGTTGGTGTGCAGGCAATTCAACTGGCCTGCCTCAGGGGATGTTAGGGTCCTGACAATGTCCTATGTCATCACCTGTGCCAGATGCGCAGGATTTAAGGACCTGTCAGCAATCTCTCTCTCTCTCTCTCTCTCTCTCTCTCTAACTGCCTTGGTTTCTCTCCCCCTCTCTGTCTCTTTGGGGAGCCCCTCTTCTCTCTCTCCCAATAAACTTCCTTTCTCATACTAAATATGTCGAAGTGGATTCATAATCAATATTATAACAGTGGGGAATATGGAAATCTTTTCCTTCTTCTGTAGGAAGGGAATTCAATATAAGAGACCAGGAGTCAAAGAAACTCCCTGTAGGCAGATGGGGAGGGGGCCTTAGCTAGACGGGGTGCGTTTCCAAGATGGGCAGCTTCTTTCTGAACCCCCTGGCTGAGACAAAAGCCTGGCAGCTTTGTTCCCCCACTGGTAGCCCCTGCTGAGGGATCAAGGCCAGAACAGGACAAATCTGAAACACCAACCAACCAGCCTGTCTTCACACTGAGCAGCCTTAAGGTAGGGGAGGAGGACTCTTCAGAAGCTTTGAAAGCCCCAGCCCTCAAGGGGCTGGAGTTTTGGCTTAATCCCCCTCTCCTTCGCAGAGGGTCTTTTCTCATATGTCTGCTGTGTGCATGTTTTCTCACCCACAATGAATGCCTCCCTGTAACTGCTGATTTTGTTTTCGGTGCTTGAGATTTCTCTGCTGCTACCCATTGTGTTTCAGATGTTTTCCTGCTTTTAATTTTTTAACTGACAGAGAAAACAACCCCCTCAAGACTTCCTGTACTCTATCATTTCAAGGTCCCAGACTGTATTAAATGGATGGAGAAATGAAAGCTGTGCAGCATCAAGCCAGACAGAATCAAGATGGCACAACCAAGCCTTGGAAGTCTCAGTGAAGTGGAAGGGTGTGTGAATTCTGTGTTACAAACCAAACGGAGACACCGCAACATTTGAGAGAGCTTGTTTGCACAGAGAGTCATGCATGAACTGGGCAGCTCCAGTCTGGAAGAGTTGGGGAGCTACATGGAGGGACTACCCCCTGGGGACACTTTTTAGGACACACAGAGAAGCAGAGAAGGAAAAAAATCCTTCGTTATGTCACACTTGTCTTATTTGATCTAACCCGTGAGAACGTTGTTCTCTGTAAGTTTGTTGCTGCTTTGGAATGGCTGAGTTTAACCATATTTTTCTTCAGCAAAGACCTGACTGTGAGTAATCTTCACCATCAACTAGATTGAACTTGGAATGACTGAGAAGACTCACCTGGGGACATATCTGTGGGTGATTTTCTAGACGGGGTAAAATGGGGTGGGAAGGGCTAATTGAACGTGGGTGGCCCCTGCATATGAGTCTGCAGTCTCACTGATACAAAGAAGTGATCTGAGCACCATGCTTCTCTTCCTGACCGAACATAAAGTGGTCAGCTGCCTCATGCTCGTGTTCCTGTGACTTCCCATCATGACAAACTGAACCCTCAAAATGAGTTTAGGTAATCCCTCCCCTCCCTTCCCCTTCCCAAGTTGCTTTTATCAAGAATATTGTCACAGCAGACATCAAAGTAACTAATGTAACTGGTCTCAGCTTGAGTATCTGTAAGGGCAAGTGTATGTATACACATTGTGTTCTATTTCTTTTCCATTGCTGTGCTAAAACGCTGAGGCCAAGACGACCTGTAGAAGTGTTAGATCACCAAGCAGGCCCCTAAGATGGCAGTGCAGCTGCCAATACCCTGGAATGGCTACCAGAGCTTAGCTGGGTCAGGTGCCATGAGGAAACAGAAACACATTTCTCAGAGACCCTGTGACTCTGGGACCTCGTGTTACTAGCTAACTGCCGTTTCCTCATTCCTCCCTAAACCACCATCTGCCTCAGGCAAAAGGACATCTGCTGCCCATAAACTGGCCTGCTCACCACAGGCACAGACCCCTTCTGGCCTGTTTTCATCCAAGACAGAAAAAAAGTCTCTCTAGAAGAAGGGATCTATTTGCCTTAAGCCTTGAGGAGCCCTATAAAGCCTACTTGCTCTCCCTGGCTGGGCTACTGCTCTGCTCTCCTGAGACTGCCCAGTAGCTGGTCCCACAATAAACTTCTTTCCACCACTGGAGTTGTCCTATTTGGTGGTCTCATTGTGCTCATTGTTGACTTTTCTGCTGACCTGTGCAGATCTTGTCTGCTGGACCTGGGATCTGAGAACCTCATAGAATGGGGAGGGCTAGAGCCTAATGCTCTAGACAGCCTTTACTTTCTATACACACATGTAACAAAGAGAGCAATGATCAAAGGAAGGCTGTTAGAGTTCAGAAAAACACGTAAATAAATGCTGGTAAACACATACAAAATATTAATAGAACAGCCCTTCCTCAGAACTTTCTTAGGGCAGACCAATTTAAACACAACTACCTGGTACATACTATAATAGATTATATCTGGGAAAGGACGAAAGCAAGGCAGAAGGCCATATCCAGATTCAGAGTATACAGACAGATTGGGCTCTATGGCTATGTTCTGACATCAAACAAGAATAAACACATCTTATAAACTGAATGTAAATGTTTGTTGCAGGACGCATGAAATCACATCCCAGAACCATCGAGGAAACAAGATGCACCTGAGGTAGAAAGCCCTCTGCCTTTTCCCACAATTCCTCAAGGCACTGATCATCATGCACCATTCTTTTGACTGTGTTCTGGCGCTCACTTACATAAAGGAAGGGCTTATTTGGGCCTATACTTCCAGAGGGATAAGAGTCCATCATGGTAGGAGATTGTGGCAGCAGGAGGCAGACATGGCAACAGCAGTTGAGAGTTCCCAGCCTCAACTACAAGCAGGAAGCAGGAAAGGCACAGCACACTAGAACTGGTGCCAGTCTTTATGCTTTCAATGTCAGCTTTGAGTGACGCCTTTCCTTTAGTAATACCATGTCTTCTAAACTTTCCTAAACAGTGCCATCACCAGGCAAGCTTTGCAAGTGCCAGAGAGTATAGGGGGCAGTCATCCAAACCATCACACACTAGCTTTCCAGTCAGGTATTAGGTTTCCCTTTATCTGGCTTTTTAAAAAATAGCGGGAAGGCAGAGTTTATGCACAAGACAAGAAGTTCAATGGCGGCCATTCTTGGTTGTCAACTTGACTGATCTGAACTAAAACCCAATTGGCTGGGTACACCATATCTTGCCTGCTTGCCTTCACTCCCTCTCTGACAAGTCCATTCCTTCACTGGCATTAGAGACTACTTCTTTTGGATTTTAGCATATATCGAAGATGAGCTGAGATATACAGCATGGTAGATTGAAAAAGTACTGGATTCTTGGACTTTACCATTGGTAGACAGCCACTGTTGGACTAGCTGGACCACAGCCTGTAATCCACTCTAATAAATCCTCCTTGTATATAGATTCACTCTAGTAGTTCTATTTCTTTAGAGGACCCTGACTAATGGATTCAGCCATGTTACTAAAAAGTTGCTACTTTCCATCAGGATCAGCCTAGTGTGACAAAGCAGAGAAGGGTTCTGTCTCACAGGTAAGGTGAAGAATCATTGCTATGTAGTGGGACCTACTGTGTACTTGGTATGATGTTAGCACAACAGCATCACAATACCCAGCATCTCCCTTGTGTATGTGTGTGCATGTTTGTGCGTGTGAAATGTACACGTGCATGTAAAAGCCAGAGGTCAATCTTGTTTTCACCGAGTCTTGGAATTCCATCCACCTTGGTTCATTTCCTAAAATATTTTTACTTTTGTGTATGTGCACACACACAGGTGTAGCTTTTCAGGTCCTGTGCAAGCGAAGTAGACTTAACCACTGAGTAATGTCTTCAGCCTTCCATCTTCGTTTGTTTGTTTGTTTGTTCTAAAATTACAAATATGGGCAGTGGTGACACATTGTGCCCACATCTTTCTGTTTCTCTTTCTCTTCCATTTCTCCTCTACTTACTTGCTCCTACTGGTGGTGTCTGGGGTCTCTAAGTGTCTAGGGTCATTTTGGAGTGCTATGCCCCATTCGTGCTTTATGGCACCCGGCAGGGGTCATCTCAGACATGACCCCAGGTTGGTGGTCAACTCAGGCTAGCTTCTTATCCAGTCCCTATGTCATTGGACTGGTGGTCATCTTGGGCTTGCTTTTCACTCCAGCCACCCACATGTAGGGGTCATCTGTCCTGGGAGCCCACCTCCCCAGGGTCCAAGGTCCAAGGAGAGGGATTTTTTAGTTTTTGGTTTGCTCCCACCAGGCCACATGGCCCCAGCTTGCTCACCATCCTGGGAGCCTGTCTCAGGAATCCCTCTCTGGGACCCGTGGTGCCGGACTGGTGGTCATCTCAGGCTTGTTTTTTCCAGGGAGTGTTAGGCTACTAATCATTCAGATGTTCACAGGTTCATAAGTCAGAGTGTTGAATAGCCCTTCTCCTCTCTTTCACCTACTGATACATTTGTGACACAGCAGCTACACTTGCAATTCCCCTAAGGACAGGTACTTTTTTTTTTTTTTTTTCTTTTCTTCCTGAGACAGTTTCACTGGCCTGGAACTTGCCAATTTGGATAGGCTGGATGGCCAGTGAACCCCTGGGATCTACTTGCCTGTCACTGAAAGAGTGGGATGACAACGTTGACTCTAGAGGTCAGTTTTATCTCTAAATGTTCCCAGTATTTCAATGCTAGAGCTGTCTCCCAGTGTCAACATTTCTATCTTCTGAAGAAGAAATAGTCTTTCTCAAGAATGAACTCCCTGATTGGATAAACAATTCCAAATGGTCAGTCCTGTATTCATGTACATACAAGCCCCAAAATTTTAGCGAATATATATATATATGCACACACATACATACATACATACATACATATATATGTATATTCTCTGTGTAATGTTCAGAATATTTTTAGAAATGCAAGAGGTGTAATTCGGAGGGGGGGAGATGTAGCTGACCTAAGGCTACCTAAGGCTCCCAACCCAAGTAATCTCATTAGTATAGGCTTGGGTGTGACCAAAGAGGACTGTTTAACAAAAGGCCATCTAATAATCTGGGTAAGCCCAAGAGTGTTAAGTGGCACGAGGGAAAAAAACCAAATATGTGTCATATCATACACACAGGCTAATGTTCTTTCAGTTTAATAATCACTAAGAATCAATGGTGTTAAGATTTGTTAAAACGAGTCTTGATGACATAATAGCAAGAGCTGGTAGGGTCAGTGGTAGGTCCTTGTCTAGCATACTTGAAGCTGCAGCAGCAAAAGTAACTCATATAAAATATGATTTTGTTACATAGTCCTGGAAAATGTTGCATCATATATTATGCACAGGCATTTGACTTTTTATACCTTTTGAGCAATACATACAAAAAGATCTTTAAATTATCATTTACCAAATTGTATTTCATATCAATCTCAATCTAGAATGTAGAATAATCTTAACATCTGAGAAAAGTGTTAATATGAGTCTAATTCAGGTTATATATCTATGCTTTAATAAGCTTTATCCTGACATTTACTAGAAAAGGAATCAAACCATTATGGCAGGAAATTGGTTTCTATTAAAAATGAAAAGCATTGTTGAGAAGAAAATCTTATTTTCTATGAATTTTTACAGTATCTTCCTGGGGTTCTGACTAAAGAACCAGATTAACAAGAGGGCAGAAAAACAAACAGGTTCAACTATACAAAAGAGTTCACAAACTAATGTGTGGTGGAACAAGATCTTCTGAGATCAAACACTCCCTCTTGGAGGGAGGTCCCTTTAGAAACAGGATATTCTAAGAGGTGGTGCAACATTTCAACCTTTAGGCAGGCTCCTTAAATTCAGTAAATAAACCACTCAAAAGTCTCAGGAAGTCCCTGAAATTGACCAGATGTACCAGGCTCACTGAGTATATATAAGAAATAAGGACAGCGGAGAGACACCTTCAGACAAGTTGAGCTGCCTAGAAGAGATTCATACCAGCTGACACATAGAGACTACAGGTGCAAGCTTTTTTGGACTGTCACCCATGTTGGGGTGGGCTTTGGTGATACAACTGTCTTTGAGTCGTTTTTGCACCTGTAAGTAACCCCAATAGACTCACTGGCTCACCAAGCTGAACTTGGGTGGTATCTGTACATTGATCCATCCTGGTTCCCCAATTGAGGTAAAGAGATGTTTGTTCATGTCTCCCCAGGAATGGTGTCACACAACAAATAGGACTCCACAAGGTTAGCATTTGAGGCTTATCCACCATTTTAGCAAAGAGGAAAAGAGGTGATTTCTGAAAGAACAAATGACTTTCAGGTTAACAGGGGGAGAGATGATGGTAGCCATGTATGAAAATGTCTGTCTTACTCGGGTGAGGCTGTCTCAACATTGAGAGTCCTTTGGCCATCAGAGTTGGTTTTCCCAGGCTGTGAGACATTGAGAGAAGAGATTAAAGCGGTTGAGTTTGGGAGCAACATAGGGTGGGGGTGGTGGGTTGGTGGGTGGGTAGGGTCTACATTTCAGAAGGTACAGACAAGTGAGAAAAGACCTCCCCCTTCAGTTGTTGATTTTTAAAATAGAAAAACCTCATTATTGTTGTTGTTGGGTGACACAGACATAGAGGTTAGAAGACAACTTGGTTCTCTCTACAGCCGGTTCTGAGAATCAGATCCAGGCCATCAGGCTGTGCAAATGCAGCAAGGATTTTTGCCCAGTGAACTGGCTGGCCTCAGTTGTTGGTTCTTAAATGACCTTTTGGTTGCTATTTTTAGTTTTATCTTAATTATTGTTATTTACGAGTGTGTGTCAGTACATGTACACGAGTACACTTGCTTGGAGAGTCCAGAGGCATCAGATTCTCAGGAGGTGGAGTTCCAGGGAGTTATGAGTCATCTGACATGGGTGCTGAGAATCAAACTCAGGTCTTCTAAAAGACCAGAGAGTCCTTTTAACCAGCGGACTATCCCTCCGGCCTCTGTTGGTGTTTTAAGGACAAGGGTTCGTGTTTCTCCGGCTGTCCTTGAACTTGAACTTGCACTGCAGTCAAGGATGGCCTTCTATCTCTGCCGCTGGAGTGCTGGGACCACAAGCGCGGGCTCCCATGCCTTGTTTATTCAGTGCCAGCGATCGAATCCAGGGCTTCATGCACTTTGCGGCAGCACTCTTACCACCTGAGCGACAACCCAGCCCTGACACCTGGTCTTTCCCTGATGCAGATGTGGCTTATCAAAGCAGCACTTCTTCCCAACCTCCTGTCAGGTGTTTCAGACTCGAATGACGCTGTGCCGTTACGGCACAGTCTGGACCCTTTCAGTACATCTGTTACACACGGAATGAAAACTGCTTTTGTTAACTTAAAAAAAAAACAAAACAAAACAAAAAAAACAACTTTTATATACTTATTTGTAAATTCACCCAGTGAGAGGTAGATTTTATCTTTCTTATAACCTTTGATTGAAAGTAATATTTTAAATTTGCCTAGAAAATTTTGTTACTGTGAATTTTTTAAATGTGAATTTTTCACATCTTTACTAACGTTCATTTTCTTTGTCTACTACAATGTTACCAAAAAAAAAAAAATGCCCCTTCTTAGTGATGCTTCATCAGGATCTCTAAGTCTTGAGGATGTGCCTCTGCTTTTACTGTGAAAGGATTTTAAATCGCTGCTAAGCCTGGGAGGACTGGGGCTGATGGGAGTTTCTAATTGACAATATACCCACAGGACACTTCTCTTTTTAAGGGTAGCATTTCAATAAGTGTTGCCAGGGAGTAGTGGTGGGTGAGCTTACAAGGGAAACTAATGCTTTTAAAACTTGGAGTGCTCAGCAACTGAAAATGATGCTTCGGGCAAGAATGATGCCACATTCCTGCAAAGCCATCATCACCCTGGAGTCTGAGGCAGGAAGCTTCTCAAGGTCAGTTTAGACAAGCAGCAAGTCTGAAACCAGCTTGAGCTACGTAGATCTTGCCTCATAAACAAAAACAAACAGGACAGTAACAAGTGCACACAACTAAAACAATAAGCAAAAAAAAAAATTATAAGCAAGAGGAAATATTTGTTCATATGTCTCTCTCTGTTTTTTTTTTTTTTTTAACTAGCTCTTTAATGGGGGTAATGCTAGCTAGGTGTGGAGGTACACATTCATGACCCTGGGATGATCAAAACAAATTCAAAACTAGCCTGGGCTATAGAAACTAGTGGCCATAGCAAAACTTTGTCTAGATAGATAGATAGATAGATAGATGGATAGATAGATAGGTTTATTGATAGATCGATGTTCAATATGTAAGCTGGAGAAATGGCTTTCAGTGAACAAAGTTGCTTGCTGAGAAAGTCTGATGATAGGGATCCAGTCTCCATAATCTATATGGTAGAAGAAGAAAACTGACTTCTGCAAGTTATTCTGTCTTCACATTTGTGCTGTGGCACATGTGCCCTCACATACCTGCACATAAATAAATGTTTTTTTTTTCTTTTTAAAAGGATCTATTTTTCATATTCTGTGTATGCATGTCTGTGCGCCGCATGCATTCCTGGTGCCCTTAGAGGACAGAAGAAGTCATTGTGTCCCCTGGAACTGAAGTGGCAGATGGTTGTGAGCCACCATGTAGGTTTTGGGGAACTGAATTCAGATTCTCTGTAAGAGTGAAAAGTGCTTCTAAATTCCAGAGTCATCTCTCTGGCCCTCTATTTTCATTTTAAAAAATGAAAATAGAGATAATAAAATAGAAAAGGAAAATGTGCAATAAAAATTTGGGATAACCTCATGACCTATGAAGGTCACGGAAAATGAAAGGTATAAGGGGAACTACAGTGGGTAGAAGCTATTTTCCTCCTTAGGATGTGTGATTTCTCCAAAATATATCTGAATGTCATTAAGAACTAAACCAGGACGTCGAATTCAATGATCTGGAGACAAAAAGAGGCTGCAGTGATTATTTTTAACCAATTTTTTTGTTTAGACTAAATTGAACAAACAGTCTTCTGAGGCAGTCTTGATATCGAACCTTTTCCACTGGAGGAGCACACACTAATCAATAGCTCTTATTTAAGTTATTAAGACTGTTGAGAAATGTAAATAATCAGAAGAGCGAGCTTTGGAATTTAAAAGGGGTTGACACAAGAGACTCTGTGTAGCTGTTCCTTTGGCCAAGTGCACCACACGGATCCCACCTAGGGAAGGAAATTTGATGGCTACATTACAGTGTCTGACAAAAGGCTATAAAGCACTTGCTGGTCAAGTCAGTTCTCTTATTACTCCTGGCTGAACTTCCATTCTTTCTCTCTCTCTCTCTTTTTAATTAAAAATTTTCTTTTTAAGTTTGTATTAATATATATATATATATATGTATGTGTATGTGCAAGCCTTCTTATTTTTAATGTAAAGAGTCCTTTTTAAGTTTTAAGTTTGCATTTTTGTGTTTTTAGGTTTATATTTGTGACACACACACACACAGAGTGTAGGTGCCTGTAGAGGTCAGTAAAGGGTATCAGGTCCCTAACAGCTAGAGTTACAGCTGTGGATTGCCCAACAAAGCGGGTGGTGGGTAAGAACTCCGGTCCTCTGAAAAAGCAGCAAGGGCTCTAAACACTTCAGCCTTAGAAAGGCTTTGTCTCCCCACTCATTGTTAGGATCATGTACAAGATGCCTAGAGCAAGTTAAATTAACCCAAAGAAGAAGACGCGGATTGAAGTGATAAGGGGCCCCTCAGAGGAGGAGGCTCAGAGAAATGGGGGAACAGTGCAGATGTAGACAGTATGTGCCTGTGTGCTTGAAGGGCTAAAGGGTGACCTCATGATAATAAACTTGGGGTAAACCAGAGAGAGCTGTGTTTCAACTCCCTGGAGGCTCTTGTCTTGGAAGATGAGTGTCTCTTTGCACTGGGAGTAGGAGAGATATCTGAATGAAGATCTACAAATTTATTTATTTATTAAAATGTAATACAGCATCCCAAGTAACGGCTTTCATTATGTAAAAACCTGCTTTAGAGCAAACTCAGAAAACCCCTCTCTCCAACGGGATGGGATAGGAGACTGTGTCTTGACTGCTCTGTCCCCAGATGTCACAATGGCACACTTTGTGGCTGCATGTCTAAGCCCTGTCACTGAGAAGGAAGGCTGTTACTCATTTGCTCATCCATTCATCCATCATCTGTCCACACATTGATTACACTCTCATGCACACATTCTCTCTCTCTCTCTCTCTCTGTACTAGAGATTGAATCCAGGGCCCTGTGCATGTTAGACAAACTACCACAGAACTATCCTCTCCCCAGCTGCAAGAAACCTATTTTTGACTTAGTATTTTAACCAAAGTATAGAAATTTATGCCATTTTAGCCACCTTTTAAAGAGCCCCAGTGACACTACACATAACTACATTTATAAACATGTGTTATTTAACCATAAATAAGTACATGTATCTACAATATTTCCCCTTATTTATTCTTTTGGGCTAGGTGGGTAGAAAAAATTTAATGCATCTCACTCAGGAGCCCAAACAGTTATTTTTCTGTAAGATACAAAGTACAGAAAATTGAACTTTTCATGCTGCAGGCAGTCTCAGATTAATGAGAATGTGAATTCTTGCCCTGTAGTTCTGCATTTAATATTATCTCTCTTGTTTGAAGATGATCCTCGACGAGTTGACCAGAACACCTCAAACAAGAGCAACTTTCCTTGTTTGTAGGGAGATTTTCGCAGAGTAATAGGTAAGTGGTTGAACCTTGGAAACCTCAAAGTAAAACACTACAAACCAAACAAAAGTTTATTTCCCCCCTTTTCTAATAGTTCAGAGGCAGATGGTTTGGGCAGGGCCTGATCCACAGGTCATGGGGGGGGATCCAGATGCATCCTCCCTTAGGATGTCTCACGATAGACAGATCAAAATTCCAATCAAAAGAAGGGAAAAGAAGAATAAGCCAAGCATGTCTTTCCTACCATTAAGACAACATGGAGTTTGTCAGTTGTTTGAATCCTTCGAAGCCTCAACCAGGAGAGCTAGTCCCTTCTTATGTGGACTTTCAAAACCTCTACCTTGGTCAGCTCAACCTCCTGCCCCACTACAGTACCCCCGGCCCCATTTCAGTACCTTCTGTCAGCATCAATGGGAAGAAAACAAACACTAACACACTTTGGTTAAGTTTTTCTCCTGCATCTCAACCCTGACGTTGGCTGGCTCTATCCGAGCCAGCATACAAACCCTGAATTTATGCATGTATCTACGGAACATCCTCTCAAGTGTTATAGACCTGCAGAGAGTTCCAGGCTCTTGTATCCCACGACCATGAATTACATCAGGGGCACATGGCAAGAAAACAGAAATAGAGATGATCTATTTTAAAATGTATTTACTTAGAATAATTTTATTACATTTATTTTTATTTCATGTGGATGGGTATTTGATCTGCATGCATTTCTGTGCACCAGATGCATGTGGCATTCTCAGCGGCCATTAGATCCCTCGCGCTAGAGTTGCAGATGGTTTTAGCCACCATATGGGTACTGAGAATTGAACCCTGGTCCTCTGGAAGAACAGCAGAACTCTCAACCACTGAGCCATTTCCAGCCCCAAGAGAAAGGCACCCTTGAGGATAGATGTGGGGTAGTGAGTGAGATTGGAAAAAGGATACACTAGTGAGCACGGGACAAGGAGTCTCAAGGACCCTTTATTGGTCATTTTCACGGCACCTGTTTTCTTTTGCATTTGCACACCCAGGGCTCTGCTCTGTCATTTTAATGTAAGGACTTTTCTAGAGCATGCTCTGTCTGTTGTGTGTAGCCCCAGTGGGTAAGGATTTCCTGGCTTCTGCCAACTGGCTTCCTTCATAGGTCAAGCCTGATGTTGCTTTCTCCAGTCTCTTGCAAGCTTGCCATCTTTATGCCACTTGTACACACTTGGTTCTTTCTAGCTCTTCTTACTCCTCTCAGTGGAACAAACAAACAACACACAAACAAACTCTTTTTGCTTACAAACTTACAAGTCACTATTACAGTCAGTTCCTCCCACCCTTTGCAGTAGTCCTCTTTGGTGAAGCCCAGATCTTTTTTCTGTTTATTTAATCTGCCCATTTGTTGTGGTGGAAGCTCATTCTCTGGGCCTGACATGACCATCAGGACCCACAGAATACCTTAGCCATGCAGCCATGACAACAGACTAAGCAGTGATGGTGAGGGCCGTGGTAATGACTAACAATTGTGCTGGTAACAGTAATGGGACTGTTAATATCCCTCTTAGAGGCTAGAGGAGTGCATATGCCTCCCCTGAGAGTCCACATGCCCTTCAGTTGCACATAGTTTCAGGCCCTTAAGAGCTAGGCAATCAATGGAGGGAGGACTCTAGCGATACCGCTTTCCTGAGGCTGTCACAGACAGCCGTGTCACATTTTCATTGGTGCAGCTGCTTTGAGTCACCGTGCTCCTATTTGTGACCACTCACCCATGTTCCATTTATTGATTGATCGCAATTATTTCCTGCAATAAACCCATTAGGTTACTAAGCTGCATTTGGATGAAATTATTTCTTTGGTTTGTTGGTGCCGAGTCTGGGGTGAATAAACATTTTAAAAATGTTTTTAGGAAAAGTAACATCAACTCAAACCAGAAGTTCCACAGAGTGGAATGGAGCTGCAAAGCAGCCTGGCAATCATACTAAGTGGCCAAATATATCTACCTACACCTCCGGGAGGGACTCTATTACTAAGAGAAGGGGCTGTCTAGAACTTACAGTTGCCAGGATATGCATATTTTCGTAAGGGGAGTATCAGCCATGTAAGAGGAGGAGGCTCCACTTTGTCACCCACAGCAGCCTGAAGAGGGCCTCTGTTTTGGGACCTCGACTTGGAATAAAATGGGATTCATAGCTCTGATCCAGAGAAGAATTTAGGACCATCCAGTATGAAGCAGAGTTGAGGTTTAGTGGACATATTTAACACAGATCTGAGTGTAAGGGGTAAGCAATAGAAAGGTGCTCAGAGAGAAAGACACACCAGACACACCTGGCAGGGAAGGGCGTGGTTTTTCCAAGAGTGGTGCTTGCTTTCTTTACAACAGCCAGAGAGAGAATGGTTTTGAAGCTATTAACTTCAGAGCGTTGCTAAGAAACCTACAGGAGATCACGGGCAGTTCCGAGGGTCACCTGACAGGGTTACAGTTGATCAGGTCTAGATCGCAGGGACATAGAAAGCTAAGCTGTCTTTACTGTAAGCCAAGCTGATAGTCTTACTCAAGATTCTTGAGAATGTGTGTCGAACAGAATTTATTCAACAGATTTATTCAACTTTATACCGTTAAAGCCTGGGTTGTGGCTATTTTTCACATAAAATATCCAAACGGGAAAGGAGTGTCACCTCTATGATAACAGCATTCAAGGCAAATGTCTTAGAATTCTTGCTTCTCAGTTGGTAAGAAACTTTCATCAGAGTCCAAGGCAAGGGGCTCCTTCCCTTCTTAAGTCCCCCCCAATTTCCCTGCTTTTCTCTCCAGCTACAGATGACACTGTAGTGTTAACATAGCTTCTCTGTGATTGTCGGATACTTTTACCCATAATTCAGCTATTTCTGTCACATGGCTCTTACTGTGAGGGGTGCCCCGAACTTGGCTACTCTGCCATGTTTCTAAGAACATGTTAGTATGAGACTGAAAAAAAAATTAAACAAAGAAGAAGAAGAAAATGAAAGAAAACACCCCACAACCCCAAACACAATATGCCAGTGTTTTCTTTTTTCCAAGTAAAATGCTTCTCAAATTCAATTTAGGACATTGGCTTTGGTCTTGGGATTTAAACTTCAAAATTTAAAACCTAATCAAATTTTGGATTTTTTTTTTTTTTTGTGGGAACAGAGTGGGATTTTAGTCAAGAGCATGTACAAAATTTTAAAGGCCAGACAGCTCTTCAGGGCAGTTCTAGTCTTCAGAGACAGATAGATACAATTTTAAATTCTGGCTCTGCCAATTAGAAGTTGAGGAAACGTAGGCATGGTATATAATATCTTATTTATAAAATACTGACCTACATTATTGAGTGCTGGGAATTAAAGATAAGGGGCCAGTGAGATGCCTCAGCAGGTAAAGGTACTGTGCTAGCTGGGTTTATGCCAACTTGATGCTAGCTAGAATAATTCGAGAGGAGGGAATCTTGACTGAGAAAATGCTGCCATAAGATAAGGCTGCAGGAAAGCCTGAAAGGCATTTTCTTAATTAGTAATTGATGGCAGAGGACCCAGCCAGCCCACTGTACTTGGTGCCGTCCCTTGGCAGGTGTGCCTGGGTTCTGTAAGAAAACAGGCTGAGCAAACCATGAGGAGCAAGCCAGTAAGCAGCATCCCTCCATGGCCTCTGCATCAGCTTCTGCCTCCAGGTTCCTGCCCTATATGAGTTCCTGCCCTCACTGCTCTTGGTCATGAGCTCTTACATGGGAATGAAGTTAACTCCTTCTTTCCCAAGTTGATTTTGGTGACAGTGTTTCATCACAGCGTTTGGACAGGTACCTGGCCGCCAAGCCTGATGCTCTGAGTTCAGTCTCCAGAATTCACATAGTGGAAGGAGAGAACTGACCTACAAGTTGTTCCCTGACCTTTACATGGGTGGATGTGTGCCCAACACTCATAAACATACGCACACACACACACTCACTCACTCACACATGCTGGGCTTTTGTACATTGCAATTACCCTTTATCAAACAATTTTTAGCTATTAGCTATCTACTGCACACTTTATCAAGCAATCCCCCTATTAGCTGTTTTCAGGAAAAGTAACATCAACTCAAGTAGAATTAAAAAAACATAAGTAGAATTAAAAAAAATCTCACAAAAATGCTGAAATGTTCCTAATATTGTGAAGCTTTTGGGCCTGCATTTTTTAAATTTATTTTTATTATTAGTTATATTTTATTAACTTTGTATCCCAGCTGTATTCCGCTCCCTCATTCCCTCCCAATCCCACCCTCCCTCCCTCATCTCCTCCCTGCCCCTTTCCAAGTCCACTGATAGGGGAGGTCCTCCTCCCCTTTCACCTGACCCTAACTTATCAGGTATTTTCAGGACTGGCTGCAAAGTCCTCTTCTGTGGCCTAGCAGTGCTGCTCCTCCCTTGGAGGGTGGGGAGGTCAAAGAGCCCACCACTGAGTTCATGTCAGAAATATTCCCTGTTCCCCTTACTAGGTACCCACTTGGATACTGAGCTACCATGGGCTACATCCAAGCAGAGGTTCTAGGTTATATCCATACATGGTCCTTGGTTGGAGAAACAGTCTCATATAAGACGCCTGTACCCAGATATATTTGGTCCTTGTGGAGCTCCTATTCCCTCCAGGTCATATTAACTCCCCCTTTTTTTCATATGATTTCCTGCACTCTGCTTCAGGTTTGGTTATGAGTCTCAGTATCTGCTTTGATCCACTGCTAGGTAGAGTCTTTCAGAGGCCCTCTGTGGTAGGCTCCCTAAGTGAGGACTGATCATCTTACCCCCCTTTCTTGTTTATCTTCTTTAGGTGTATAGATTTCAGAATATTTATCATATCTTATAGGTCTAAATAAGTGAGTATATAACATGTGTGTCTTTCTCCTTCTAGGATCAGAGTGATCTTTTTTAGATCCCACCATTTGCCTGCAAATTTCATGATTTCCTTGTTTTTTATTGCTGAGTAGTATTCCATTGTGTAAAAAAAATACAATTTCTATATCCATTCTTCCATTGATGGACATCTGGGTTGTTTCCAGGTTCTGGCTATTACAAATAAAGCTGCTACAAACATGGTTGAGCAAATGTCCTTGTTGTATACTTGAGCATCTTTTGGATATGTGCCTAGGAGTGGTATAGCTGGGTCTTGAGGAAGCACTATTCCTAATTGTCTGAGAAAGCGCCAGATTGATTTCTAAAGTGGTTGTACCAGTTTACATTCCCACCAGCAATGGAGGAGGGTTCCCCTTTCTCCACAACCTCTCCAGCATGTGTTGTCATTTGATTTTTTTATTTTAGGCACTTTGATGGGTGTAAGGTGAAATCTCAGGGTCATCTCGATTTGCATATCTCTTGATGGCTAAGGATGTTGAACATCTCTTTGTTTCTCTGCCATTCTATAGTCCTCTGCAGAGAATTCTCTGTTTAGCTCCATACCCCATTTTTTAATTGGATTACTTGATTTATTGCTTTTTAACTTCTTTAGTTCTTTATATATTCTGGATATCAGCCCTCTGTCAGATATAGGGTTGGTGAAGATCCTTTCCCAGTCTGTAGGCTGTTGTTTTGTTCTGACAACAGTGTCTTTTGCTTTACAGAAGCTTTTCAGCTTCATAAGGTCCCATTTATCAATTGCTGCTCTAAGAGCCAGTGCTGTTGGTGTTCTGTTCAGGAAGTTGTCTCCTGTGCCAATGAGTTCCAAGGTCTTCACCTTGGAACTGATTTAGTGTATCTGGTTTTATGTTGAGGTCTTTGATCCACTTGGACTTTAGTTTTGTGCAGTGTGATAAATATGGATCTATCTTCATTTTTCTGCATGTAGACATACAGTTGGATCAGCACCATTTGTTGAAGATGCTGTCTTTTTTTCCATTGAATGGTTTTGACTTCTTTGTAAAAAATCAAGTATTCTTAGGTGTGTGGGTTTATTTCTGGGTCTTCTATTCAGTTCCATTGATCCTTCTTTCTGTTTCTATGTCCATACCATGCAGTTTTTATTACTATTTTTCTGTAGTACAGTTTGAGGTCAGGGATGGGGACACCTCCAGATGATCTGTTGTTGTACAGGATCGTTTTGGAGATTCTGGATTTTTTGCTTCTCCATATGAAGCTGAGAGTCTTTCTTTCAAGTTCTGTAAAGAATTGTGTTGGTATTTTGATGGGAAATTGCATTTAATCTGTAGATTGCTTTTGGCAGGATGGTTGGGCCTGCATTTTGATGGCTCTTGTGCATAAACATCAATTGAGATTAATTCCAAGGAAAGATGGGATCACTCACATTCTTTCATGGCACTGAGAGAGCTGGATGGGTGAACCGACATGAATTATTATTTCATATGTATGTTCTTTAAAAGATTCATTTTATTTTTAATTAATGTGCACGTGTGTCTGCCTGCGTGACTATGTCCACTGGTGTGCAGGTGCCCAAGGAGGCAGAAGGGGGCAATGGATTTCCTCTTGCTGGAGTTACAGGTGTTTGTGAGCGGCCTGATGATGCTGAAAACCAAACTCAAGTCCTCTGGAAGAGCAGAGGACTGAGCCTTCCCCCAGCACCGGACCCACACAGTAATTTTAGATCTGCAGGTAACAATGTGGACACCCTTAGGTGTTCCACTGTCAAATCCTGCCATCAAATCACTTGTTTTTCTAAGAATAACCCTCAGTCTTTGCATTCTCACCACATTCAGCCTTAATCGCTATGCAACCAAATCCTTAGTGCCATCTGCCAGTATTATTTACAAGGGACTGAGCACAATCACATATGCATTGCAATAAAAAAAAATTTAACTTTGAAAACATTGTGGAACATTACATAAAGATCCCTGAAGCTTTTAGGTAAGCTGAAAGACAGATTTTGCATAAGGCGTTTGTTAATGAACATGGGTTAATGACACAGTCTTTGGATGCCATTGGCCTTCAGCTCCATGCTTGCTACAGTCTGGAGGTGACATGGGAGAGGTCTGAGCACTGGGTCCCCAGTTAATGGTGCTGTTTGGAGAGGTGGTGGCAACTTCAGACAGATGGTGCGGTCTGGCTAAAGGAAGTCAGTCGCATGGGGGTGGGTGGGTCTTGAGAGTTAAGGGTGTAGGGTAGGTGGGAGGAACAGCTTGACAAGAGAACAGGTTTAATGGGGGAAGAGAGAAGGGCTGCAGAAGGGAGGCCTCTAGCTGGCTGCCATTTACAGACTAGAGATAGTTATGGGGCATGGGGAGGTAGTAAAAGAAGAGGAAATGCTTCCTCTCTTGACTGGAGACTGGCCATTTCTAGGAGTGATGAGGGCATGTGGACAAACAGTGTCTCCTATAGCTGAGTATCAGCAGGGCAAGAATCTAGGAAAGCATGTAACTTTAATCCTGGGAATGCAAATTATGTAGTTTTGGCAATTATCACCATTTAACCAAACCAGAGGAGCTTAAGAAAATGTCTGAGCTGTAGCTAACAATGCCCCCTCCCCACCTTTTTTCTTCCTGATCTGACAGAATCCTGTCCAGCCCCAGGATTCTGCTGCCACAAGCGCTCTGTGGTTCTCACTGCCCAGCCTTCCACCATGAGCTGTACCCTTACACCATGAACCAACATAAACTCTTCCCTCCTTAGGTCAGACATCTGACCACAGGGATGAGAAGAGTAAGTATTTAATGTCAATATCCCCAAATGGCCAGGCATGGTGGCACTTTTTACAGCTAGCAGTCAGGAGGTAGAGGCAGGTGCACTGCTGTTAATTTAAGGCAGGCTTGGTCTATATTCGGAGTTCCAGGCTAGCCAGGACTATATAGTAGGATTTTTTTTTTTTTTAATTGCTTGGCTACACTCTCCTTTGGGAAGCCTAAAGGCTGACTGTTAAGAGTCACAAGACTTACCATCCACAGGGAAAACTTATGTAAATCACACACTCTCCACTCTTCTTGGTGAGGTTTGCCTTCTCTATGTCTCTGATACATTTTAGATTTTTATGTATCTCTATAGGCTTGGCCACTAACTCCAAGTCTTCATTGTTGCCTGCCTGGATTACTATAACAGCTTCAGCCTTTTCCAACCCCTTCTGTCTTTCATTTAAGTTATCACTTCATAGCCAGGGACATGTCCTAAAGTAAAAAATAAAATCATTTTTCTCTTCCATAAAAACTCCTCAAGTTTGTTTTCTATGAAACTTAGAGGAGGACGGGCTTTTCTTCTTGTGTCCTTGAAGGCTGGATTTTTCTGGCTTCTGAAGGCTTGCCGTTTAGGTAGCAGCCTGTCCTCCGGGAGTGCTGTTCGAGCCCCTGGACTTCGCTCTTCGGTGCTGTGAATCTGCTGAGCACATTCCTGTTCAGCCACCATTTTCTTCCGCCGTCTCCCACACCCTAGAGCATTATCCTTGCTGCAGTTTTAAGATGCACTTTTCACACAGACCTCTTCTGATTGCCCCCGCCCCCGCCTCCGGCAAAGCAGGTTCTGCTCCTGTGATGGTTTAGATGGTTGTAGGTAGAGCCTTTAAGAGGCGGAGTCCCATCGAAGGAAGTGCGTCACTAGGCGGAGGCCTCAAAGTGCTCAGCCCACTTCCGGCAGCGCGCTGCTCACTGACCATGGAGGTAATATGGCCAGCCACCTCGCGACACTGCTCCTACGACTTCTTCACGACAGTGGACTCTTCCCTTCAAACCTGAAGTCAGAACAAACCCCTGCTCTGTTAAGTTGCTCTTCGTCAGGTATTTTGGTTGCAATAAGGAGAAAAGGACCAAACACACCTTCCTTTGGTGAATCAGGAGTCTCAGACGTAACAGGTTTGACTGAAACTTTCCAAGCATATTCCCATTTGAAACACATTTCCTGATGACATTTGGAAAGCTACTAGGAATCAAGCAGCTGAGTACAGTGTGCCACACGGAGGGCTTTCACCTGGGCACAGTGGAGTGGGCTGAGTGCTTGACGGGAGGGGTCTCTGCCACGGAGGAAGTGATGGGCAAGTTTGGAGGAGCCTGTGACCGGGCTCCTTCTGCTACCAAGAACAGTGTCACACCTTGACAATTGGCAAGATTGCTTCAGGTGTGTTAGGAGCATCCAAAATCAAGGATTCAATTCTACCTTTGAGGAGACTAGAGGTAGTGTTTACCTCACAAAAGTTGCTGGCTTCTGTAGAATAAAGTCATGGGAGCGATTTGAAAGTGTCCCATAGCTCTGCCGATACGATGTGGCAAGGCAGATGTAGGGTAAGTTTTCTGAAGAGAAAACACCATGTAGGTCTCAGGGCTGACAGCCTGTCTTATCTAATATATGTATTTTTGAAGGCACAGAGGCAGGAACTTGGCAGTTGCTCTGCCCTTCAGTTATCCATGGAAATATAATATATCCTGCATGCAATCATCTTCGAGCACGAAGACTCCCTCTAAATTAAAGGATGGCCGGCCGTTTCCAAATTGTCAAGCTTATGGAAGTACCTTCAGGTCTGGAGACTGGGCAAAGCTGCTTGCAGCCAAGCCTGAGAACCCGAGTTCGATCCCTGGAATCCACATGATGAGGGCACGGACTGCCGTAAGTTGTCCTGTGGCCTCTGTCTATGTTACTCAGTGTTACTCAGGTGCCTTTCCCACAAACACAAACACATGATTCTCTAAAACAAAACAAAACAAAACAAAGCAAAAACTTCAGAGACATTTTAAAAGAATGAACCACAAGCTGGACATGGTGACTTGTGCTTGTAATTCCAGCCCCCAGGAGGCAGGGGCATTGAAAGTCATTGCAAATTTGAGGCTAGACTATGGACTGTGGAGATCCAGGCCAGGTCAGATAAGACTACATAATGAGACCCATCTCAACCAAAAAAAAAAACAAACAAAAACAAACCATCCTTTTCTATATATACCTTTTAACATTTGTAGAAAGTTATTACTGTTTGTGTTCATTTGCTTGTGAATTCTGTCTAGTGTGGCTAAATGACAGCGCTAGCGTGCACGCTTAGAGCTAGGCCAGGAAATGCTTTGTAGGAAAACACATTTCAGTTAGGTTTAGCACCTGTGTTTAGCTGTTTATTTGTAGACAGAGATGGGACATTTCCGATGCTGATTGGGCTGATTAATGGTGCACACCGGTAAGAATCGAGGGACCACAGTCAAACACCACAACAACATGGTCTGTTGGTTTTTATGTTGAATAAATTATGCATGAATTTGGCATTTATATTTCTTGGGGAAATTACAGTGCTCTTTTCCTCAATGCATTGTCTACATAAAGAATATTCCATTTGTGAATATGAATACAAATCTGTGATTCCAGATTTTATTTTTTAATAAGCAAACATTTCCCAGAAATATTCAGCAGTTTAGTTGGAGGATGTTGGAGGGACTATAGTCTTTATAGTCTATAGGGATGTTATAGACTATAAAGAGACACATCAAACTTAGGTAAAAATAGCTACTTTGGGGATTCAATAAGGTAATTTGTCTTCTGTTTCTTCTAGGTGAGGACAAAAAAAAATAAAATCAACCATCATCAGTAATATTTCATAAAGTACTATTGTTTGATATAAGACATAGTCATAAAATTCAAAATTGGATTTATGAGTATTAGAAGCTATGTTATTCTTATTTTTCTCATTTTACCTCTAGGCACTAACATTTGTTATTCATAGCATGACATGAGCCTGTGGGTTAGTCCTGAGAACCTATTGTTTCATAAATCATTAGTTTTTACTTCCTTTAATTTTTTTTTTGTTTGTTGTTTTTTTTTTTTGTTTTGTTGAGACATGGTTTCTCTGCATAGCCTGCTGGAACTAGCTGTGCAGAGCAGCCTGGCCTTGAACTCAGAGATCTGAGTGCCTCTATCTTCAGAGTTCTGGGATGAAAGGTGTGAGCCACCATGCCTGGCTTAACCTTCCAAGACAGTATTTACAATTAAACTGATAGAACACCAAGGCCATCCCACAGTGTGCTTAGCCTTCTAGGACATGGGTTTTCGGTTAGCTATTAGTAAAAACCTGAACACTGCTGGGACAGTGCCATATGCCTGTTATACCCAAACTTGGGAAGCAGAGCCAGAAGGACCATGAGTTCAAGGCTGACCTGGCACACGTAGCAAAACCCTGAGTCAAACCTTTCCCCAAATAATCAACCAAATAAACAAGAAGAGCACCCCTTTGCCAAAAAACAGACAAAAGCCACCTAAACAGCTAACGAAGTATATACTGGTTACTTTTCTGCTGCTTCGATAAAACACCATGCCCTATGCAACTTATGTAAGAAAGGTTTTATTTAGGCTTACAGTTCCAGGGGTAGAGTCCATAGTAGAGGGAGGAGGAAGCTGAAGGCTCACATCTTAAACTGCAATATGTATTAGTTATCTTTCTGATGCTGTCATAAAACAGCATGACCAAAAGCAGCTAGTGGAAGAAGTTTATTTTGTCTTATGGCTCCAGGGAGAGGAGAGTCAGTCACGACAGGTATGCAAGTAGCCAGCATTGTGGCAGGAGCAGGGAGCTGAGAGCTCACTGGCTCAACTAGAATTGGGAAGCAGAGAGAGCAAACTAGGAGTGGCTTTACTCTCTCAAATTTCACCTCCCAACAATGTACTTCCTCCTGAAGGCCACACCTCCCAGATCTCCCCAAATCTCCCCAAACCACCATCAGCTGGGGTGTGTGTGTGTGTGTGTGTGTGTGTGTGTGTGTGTGTGGAGGGGCATTTCTTATCTAAGCCACCACACATGAATTATCATAAAAACTTCCTATTGTTTTGAGGAGTCACTGCTGCATCCAGCAACAGCAACAGCACCTAACACAGTGGTGGTTTTGGTGAAGCAGCTCTGTCAGTAGAGGGCCTGCCTAGGATGCATGAAGCCCTACATTTGATTCTGAACACCTCATAAACTGGGCATTGTAATCGCAGCATCCCTGGAAGCAGAGGCAAGAGGGTCATCCTTGGCTATGTAGCAAGTGCTCTATCTCAAAACAAAACACCCAGTGCCTTCAAGTACCAAGTGTAATGTCCTTGCTTCTGTCTACAGTTTGAATATAGCTCAGTTGGACAGTTCACTTCTGCTCCCCACGGCATTAGTTCTGGAAGGCTGATTCTAGCATACGGATCCAGTTCTAAGGAAGCTCACTCCCACAGTTGGCAAATTAGTGTTTGCTGGACTCTGTTGGGGCTGTCAGCCAGGGTGTCTGCAGT
Organism: Meriones unguiculatus; assembly: GCF_030254825.1. Lineage (NCBI taxonomy): Eukaryota > Metazoa > Chordata > Mammalia > Rodentia > Muridae > Meriones > Meriones unguiculatus. The sequence goes on along the minus strand of NC_083353.1, from coordinate 125,798,505 downwards.
CCTCCGTGTGACCCCTTACACTGGCTTCTTATAGCACAGTCACTAGGTTTCCACTTACTAATATACTAGGGGAAATCTCTGTCAAGTGGCCAACCTCAACGCCAAGGTCAGAAGAGATTTCTTAGGGAGGTCAGTCTCTAGAGAAACTCAAAGGAACAAACTGCCACATTCTGTTCAAAGCAGACCTCAAAAGAGCTCTTCACCCGTTTTTAGTTTTTATTTGAAACAGGATCTTATGTAGGCTAGGCTGGCCTTGAAATTGTACTTGAGGATGACCTTGAACTCCTGACCCTTCCTCATCATTCCACCTCATGAATGCAGGAGCTACAGTTATGTGTCAGCAGATCTGTTTTTCTGTGTTGCTGGGGATCTAAGCCAGGGCTTTGTGCATGTTAACCAAGCACAACCTATAAACTTTACTATATCCTTAGTCTCTCTCTTTGTGTGTGTGTGTGTGTGTGTGTGTGTGTGTGTGTGTGTGTGTGTGTTTGGTTGTTTCTTTCTTAGAGTTAAAGGAAAGGTTTTTAATGTAGATATGGGAAAGAAGCATCGAGAAGAGTTTAGAGCAGAGAGAGAAAGTAGTAGACTGAACAGGACCATCAGAACTGGACCTGGCCAGGAGAGAAGCTGGAGCAGAGAAGACAGATGGGGGTGGGAGAAGAGAAAAACAAAAATAAAAAGAAAGAAGATTAGGGCAACAGAGAGAGCACAGCCAAAGTAGCAGGGTTATATGTTTATCGTTTCTTACATTATGAAAAGATGGCTAGCCCACATAGATGCTCACCTTTCTAATCAGGACTCTTTTGAGAAAAAAGCACAGCCAGACAGTCTCTCATAATCCAAGCTGGCCTTAACTGTGTATGTTCAAGGATGATTCTGAAATTCCCTGATCCTTTTGTCTCTACCTCCCAAGTTCTGGGATCACACCCCAGGGCCATCATGCTTTGATAGCTCCCTATTTATGAGAGGTTACATTTCTAGCAGTAACAAATACTCACGAAATTTAATGATCTCAAAGCACAAAGGGCTTGCATCTTGCTGTGTCTGTGTTCTCCATGCAAGTCAGAAAGGAGGCTTACTCCCTGTGGTCTCCTAGTGACACAGGATGTTGGGTTTATATTGACCTGCGTCTTCCCAGTGGCCTCAGCAGAAGAAAGAGAGTATGTGAATAATATGCTGCTCTTTAAATTGTTAGCAAGCCCCAGGATGCTCTTGTTTCAGACCAGACTAGGGTTAGAGGATCAAACTCACATCCTCATGCTTGTGTGGTCAGCATCTTACTGACAGAGGACCCATTTTCCCAGACCCTGTTTTTACCTTACAGTAACTGCTTCTGCTGCTTTTTCCTTCCTGCTCTCATCCTATGCATATTGTACACTTGGGCGTTTCCTCCTAGGGAAACCTGAAGTTGCAGGTCAAGATTGGAACCTGTTTGTGACTCCTGTCCTTCCTTCCTTCCTTCCCTCCCTCTCATTGCCTTCCTTCCCCCTTTCTTCCTTCTTATTTTGCTTCCATGGCCTTGCCATTTCCAACTGTGTCGGGCCACATTTAGAGATTTCCTGGGATAGCCAGTGCATAGGTCACAAGTTGACACACCCATGTCCCATTTCTGAAAATACTCCCCTAGGAGAGCTCTTGTGGTTTTGTTTTTGTTTTCTCCTTTTTAAGTCTAAGCATTGTCTCCTGTTGCCTGGTAGTGATAACTCTCACCTTCATCTCTTTGTCTCAGTCATGCCATGTTTCTGTTCATTTTTGTAGCTCGTCTTCAGAATGGCTTTCTCAAACCCTGATCTCTATATACCATGTCTCTTTTGATTCAGACATGGTCTGCTATTTCCCAGGCTAGGCACTTCTGGTCTTCTTCCTACCTTCTCTTTTGCCTCTTTCTTGGTTTTCATTACAACTAACTAGGTAGTACTAGTAGGATATATATCCGATGGTGGCTCATTACCGTGTTTATCTGAGTAATTTAACCTCAGTGTTTGTCTGACATTTATTACATGAAATATTCTCCCACGTAATTAATGTCTTTTCTAATTGCTATCTCAGAATCTCTCTTCTCAGTTATGGACAGCTTGGTCCATGTTACCTTTAACCTTCTTAGCAGTCATTGAGTTTGTGTTATTCTTCTTCTTACTGTGAGCCAATCATTGTGCTAAATGGTCTATATGAATTATTAAAACATTTCTCTTCCGAGAACAGTTAAGTACAAAGTATTAGTCATGCTTTTTAGATAAAGGTTCAGAGAGGTTAAAACCTATTGAATCTCCTGAAGCTACTTAGAGTGATTAGGGTTTAAAAGAAAAGAAAAGAAAATCACTGTTTTAGTCAGCTTTGTTCTTCTATGGCAGAATACCCAAGCCTGTGTAATTTATAACAAATAGAGGTCTACCATAGCTCCAGAGTCTTTTCATGAACTCCTTGATAAACATTTCCTTGTTTTTTTATTAAATTTAATTACTTATTTTTTAAAATTTTTTTGAATTAGCATCCAAAATATTAGATATCATTATGACATTTTTGAATAAAATACTCTTTCCCTCTTATCTTCACTTACTTTGTTTATTTTTGATACAATATCTTCATATCTTCATATACATACCCTCGATGGCCTTGAACTTTAGGAGATCCTCCTGTCCAAGCCTCCCAAAAGCTGGGATTGCAGGCATAGACTGTCTAACTCAACTTGCTCCCTGCCTTAAAACTGAAGATAGCACCAAAGAGAAAAGCTGTGTGCTTCCTCCAATTCGGCTAGGGCACTAAGTCAAGAGGCACTGTACATATTGGACACTCAGGGTGAAAGCTGGCGTTCTGCCTTCAGCACCCGACTCTCTCCACAGAGGCAGAACTAGGAAGACCAGTGTCAGTGGTCAGTCCAGCTCTGGCCTTAACTTTATGTTTGAGATATTTTTGTTTAACTATTTGGTCCGTTTAAAAACAATTAACTTTTTAAAAAAAATTATTTTGTGCTGGAAGCATTTCTTTATACGTTCTGCATATAAGGCTTGGTGAAAGCTTTCCCCAATCTGTAGCTTGCTTTTCTTTCTCCCCAATGCTTTTCAAATAGCAAACTGGTATTGTTGTTGTTGTTGTTGTTGTTGTTGAAGTCTGATGTCTGCACTTGTTTTCTCTTTGAGGGCTTGCATCTCTCTGGGCCCTGCCTAGGAAATCGTTCCCTTTCCCATGGCAGAAAGGGATTTTCAGGAAAACTGCTCTCAAGAAATATGTTGCTTTTATTAAAGTTTTGTGACTTGTTAGCAGAATTTTGCTCATTGTGGTACTTTTGTTATGGTCAAGAATTTGAGGCTAGCTTGGGCTAAGTGAGAGTGTGTTTCAAACACCACCACCATTGAGCTGCACACGTTTGGACTTCAGAGGATTCCTTGGAGGAGTCACAGGTCCTGGGGATCAAACTCAAGTGCTCAGGCTTGGGGGCTCGTACCTTTTCTCTGCTGAGCCTTTTACCTGTTCTGTTATGATTGCTTGCCAACTGACACAAAGAGTCCCAGTGAGGGACTGTCTGGATCAGGGTGGCCTGGGGGCATTGTCTGTATTACATTAACTGAAGTGGGAAGACCTACTCAGTGTGAAAACACAGGAGATCTGGACCTGTGTAGAGTGAAGACATGGAACCGAGCACTCACACGTGTATTTTCACTGTTCTCTGCTCCTGACTATGGATGTTTGTTATATGGCCTTTTCTCTAGGGCTCTAACTCTGTGATCTCCCACAGTGATGGGCAATAATCTGGAACTCTGAGCTAAATAAACTATGTCTCCACTTGGTTGCTTTTCTCAGAGTATTTTATCAGATCAATAGAAACAAAGCTACAGCTTCATCCAGACATTTTCAGACATGCTTAACTTACCTGACCATCTTTATCCAGGCCTGGATTCTTTATCATTCCACTATGCTGCCTTGGTAGTAAATGTAAATGATTTTATTTTATTTTTTTTTTTGTGGGCTGAGATACTTGGGTATTTAAGATATGATTATTGACTAGAAATGATGTGTAGGTATCTTTGTAAATGCTACATAAACACAATATTGCATCACCATATTAAGTTTTAATAAGAATGTGGTATGCCCATCAACCCAAAAGTCTTTGAGGAAGTACTCAGGCCAAAGATTGTATCTGATCGAGCTCTATCGCTTAATGGAAGGGTCTGTTTCTGTTCCAAGTAGATTAGGGGAAACGTTCCTACAGCCATAGCTCTTGCAAGATGTTTAAATGTCCACAGGACTGAATTCAGGAAGCTCCAGAGTTGTAAAGCATTTTTAGTGCTCACATACCAATAAAAATTTGCATGCATTTCCATATTTGGCCAGAACATCGCTTTCATTATCAAAACACCCGTTAGTAGAACTATGGGTAGAATTATCACCAACTAGGTAGTTCTGGAGATTATAGATTATTGCCTAGCAAAGAGATGCAGGCAACGAAAGACAATCAAGGTCCCTGAGAAGCAAGGAATGAGATAGTGAAATCAGAAATCAGTTCATGCGTTGAGCTGGTGAGACAGCTCAGTGGGTAAAGGCAATTGCTGCCAAATCTGAGGCTCTTGGGACCCAGATGGTAGAAGGAGAGACTAAATCCCCCAAATGCTGTCCTCTGACCTACACACACACACACACACACACACACACACACACACACACACACTCACACTCACACTGGTAAAGTTAACTTTGGGTCTAAAGAACATGGATTTATAAACTATGACTGTTCCAAGCATCCTCACATTTCACTGGTGTTGGTTATAAAAGAGGCCATAGTAGTCCATAGCTTCGTTTTGTTAGCTCACTGCCTGCCGAAGCTCCTCACCACTCTTGACACATGGCCACATCTCACATATACTCAGTGCTTTTCCATTTAAGTCTACTCTCTGCCAATTGTTGGCCGCTGGCTGGCGACTGGCGCTTCTTCCAAGGAAAACCTATCTCTCTGTGCAGCTTACTTCCTTGCAATGTCCTTAAGGCTGCAAAATCTCCAAATCGCCAGATCTGGCCAGACCAGATTCCTTTCCATTTTCACTGTGACACAGGAGCCATGCTGGCTGTGTGCAGAAACAACAGTTGCCCTTGGGCCAGCTCTGCTTGGAACATTTTTAGTCTGGCCCCCATCACATATGCTTCCAGGGTAAACAGCCTCTGCAGCTTCTCTCCCTGTGACAATTCAGACCTGTCCCTGGGGCAGACTGAAAATGGACTATGCACGACCCTTTGATTGGTCCTTCTCTGGACCCAGACATCCTTCTTACATCATGGTTTTTATTTTTCCTATCTGTATTTTCCATCTGGTCTCTACAAATGACTCCTGAAGCAGGCTGGGGAGGTGTTGGTGCTGCCAACCAAACACATGTAGTTTTCGCCTGCTAATGTTTATTCCAGTTGGCTTCTTTATTGGAAATACAGAACATGAGTTACCAAAATGTGTGGAGTTGATGGCCCCTGGCCTGCACTTTGGGTAGTTATCTCTGAAACATCAGCATTTTTCCTCTTTTTTTTTTTTTTTTTTTAAGTGGGGCCCTGCTGGGCACTGGGTGGTAAGGAACTGTGTTTGGCCAGCTCACACATTAAGCATTGTGCCGAAGCCAGTAGACACATACTCTGAATACTGATTTGATAGAAATGCTTCATCGATTTTACTAGAGCTGAGCAGAATTCATTAACAGCCAGATTCATTAGAGAGGTACCACTAATTCAAGGGGAAAAGGGATTAAATTCTTTCACTGTATTTTATAAAGCGTTACACATTAATTAGAATTTAGTATGTTTGGTTTTTAGACGACATCCATTTCATTTACAAATCTCCACAGATGAGATATTTATTAGTTTGCTTTCTAATATTGATTTGTGCTAGTTGCTGTGTGGGATTTTGTGGGACTATGTGAATGACAGCATAAGGTTTTATATTTTCACTTTTCCTGTGTGAAGTCCTTAACTGTCTTCCTGGGGTTCTGGCTTAATAGGGACAATGGAAACAGGGAAAATGGAGAAAAGACTTCCTTAGAATATGCATTTGAACTAGGCAATATTATGCTCCATTGCATTGTGACCTGGGAGGCGGCAGTATCTCTTGCTTTTTCTTCCTTCAGGGGAGAGGTGGGTGGGGGAGGAAACCAGGACCAGTGAGTTGGGAGTGATGGGAGGAAGAGAGGAGACCTGGAGAGAATTCTTGACATTCTCCTGAGCTGCACTCAAGAGGACTTGTCAAGCCAGTAGAAAAAAAGCCAAGGATGGTTTTACCGTTGGTGGAAGCTGCCTCTACCTCTGATCTTTCCTTAACACAATTATTATGGGGCAATGTGCTTACCAGCTGAGTCAGCACTAAGGGATCACGGGACTTTTTCTGGACTTCAGCGTCTCCCTGAGCCACCTATGCAGCCTAAATGACAACTGTGAGCCCACCACGCAAATGCTTCTTCAAACCAATTCTGCCGTCTCCGCTTTCTCATTTGCTCACCTGCTGACTTCTCTTCTAAACCTCTTCTTTAGAGAAATTTGGAGCCCACTGTCCCCCAGGCTTCCAGCATTTAATGCCACAGATAAAGGATTATCCTGAACGCATAAAGCCCAGCCCTTTCCTTCTGGAGAACACACTTTTGAAAAAAAGAAAAGGCATTACAACAGCTCACTAAAATAGCATCAGAAAAAAAGAGCCTTCCTCATCTGCCCATGTTAGGAACAGCGCTGTGAAAGGAGGTAGAGGTTTGAAAGATGTGGTCTTGATGGATTTAAAGTACGGGTCAACGGGTCAAAGTTAAAGGAGGAATTAAGACAACCCTCATTTCTGTGTCAGGTTGACCTGAAGGCCGGAGCTGGCTGCCGGGCAGACTGTGAAGACTCTCAGAAGAGATGTGATTGAGTCACAGGAGAGGAGAAGCAGCGTGCCGGAGGGTGATGCTCCGGGTGCTGATGGAAGCTGAACCTCTAACCATGGATGGCCTTTCGAAGGGAAGCCGCAGAGGAGTTGGACACTGAAGCGGATTATCAGCAGGTTAGGGGATGAGAACGAATCAGGAAGAGTGAACAGCGCAGCGTTACTGGGCGGGGCCTGTAGTCATTTGCACGTGGGTGAGGCTTCGGTTTCAGTCACCACACCAGGAAGAAAGGGAAGACAGATAGACGAGTAAGACGTTTATTGAAGCCAGTGTGGCTTTGAAGTTGAAAAGGGTGAGCTCTGGATAAAGCCCGTTAGGCACGATGTGGGTGTTATTGGTGTTAGAAGAATAGATCGGCGATGGTACCACACTGCATTCCATTAAGGAGCAAATGAGCAGCAGAGCCAGTTTCTAAAGGCCTGAGCAGCAACGAGCATCTTGCGTGAGTGAATTCATCTAAAAGCGGTTTGTTTTGTTACCCAAAGTGCATCAAGAGCAAGCAGGATGTATGATTTGCATTATTTTCACACACAGGGACATGGTGCTTTTTCTTTCTTTCTTTTTTTTTTCTTCTTGTTGTTTGTTTTGTTTTGTTTTTACAGTGCTAGGGCGTTGAAATTGGTTGACTCAGCCATCACTGAACCACACCCCTAGGCCCAAGATAATTTCTATTGGAAGATAATTGGTGTCAGAATTCTATTTACTAGCTAGAGATTGGTAGAGATGGCTCAGTGGGTAAAGGTGCTTGTTGCCAAGCCTGATGACCTGAGTTCAATTCCCAGGTCCCACATGATGGAAGGAAAGAGCCCACTCTCATAGTTTGTTCCCTGATCTTTGCCTGCACCATGGTTTTTTATTGACAGGAAAAAGGTTTAACCATCCATATAAGGTTAGGAAAGGATCAATATATATATAACATTAAAAAAAAAAAACACAAAACACCACAGGCCTGTGTAATTGTTTCTGTTCTGCATATGTGTTTAAATTGTTTTGAGATCTTAAAAGTATAGGATGTACTCTGAGGGGGAGAATAATTTTATAAGAGTTGAAAAGAGATTTTGACTCCTAGTTCCTTAATCCAAACTTGGCTAACTAGACCATCTGTCTTCCAGAATTAGTTTTTATTGAGCAGGTTTCTGAGTTCTTAAATGTGTATTCAGTAAAGGACTTTGGAGGGCTGGGGAGATAGTTCAGAGGTGAGCTTGACTAAACACACATGAGGCCCTGGGTTTGGTCACAAACCAGAACCCACAAAACCCCAAAAGAAAACAGAAGGGAGGGTCGGCTGGAGGACATTAGCAGCTAAGAATGCACCCTTGTCTTGCAGGAGACCCAAATTCTGTTTCTAGCACTCATGTTGGGTCTCATGTAATTGCCTGTAACTCCAGCTGCACGGGACCTGACACTTTTTTTTTTTTTTTGTTAGCCTCCAAGGGTACCTGCACTCACAGGTACATACTTCCACATAGACAGATATACACATATACATAATTAAACACAAAATGAATCTTTAAAAAAGAGTGGGTTGTATTCAGTTTTCAGTACGTATGTAAGAGGTCAGGTGCGTGGCATTTACTTGTAATCCTGTTCGGGTGAGGAGGAGACCAGAGCGTCCCCGGAGCTTCCTGGGGAACTAAATGAATGGCTAAATCAGTGAGCGCCAGGCCCCAGGAACAAAACAAAGCAAAACTTGGACAGCTCTCCAGTTCAGCACACCAGGTTGTCCTGTGGTCTCCTACCCACACAAACATGCACCTGCGCCCACATGACCATGGACACTCTGTCACATAGCCTCCTGCAAGTGTAACAGAAACACATATTTGTTTTTCTCAAACAGTTTTAGACTGTGGAAAGATGATTAGAACACTAATGTAAAAGAAACTAAGTTACAAACAAGAATATAAGTTCTAAATGTCTATCTGTTCTCTGTACTTTCAAGTTGAATTGTAATATACAACAGGATGAGGGTCATTCATTCGTTCATTTTGACAGGGTCACACTCTGTAGCTCTGGCTGTCCTGGTACCCACTTTGTAGACCAGACTGGCCTAGAACTCACAGAACAGAAATCTACCTGCCTCTGCTTTACCAGTTGCTAAAATTAAAGGCATGTACCACTATGCCTGGCACTTGATGAGACTTTAACTTGTCATACATTTTGTCACAATTAGTGAGAAATCAGAGCCCTAGGAAACTATATAAAACTCATTTAAGCTGTAAGAAGATGTTAGCTGTGTACATGGTTCTGGTGTCCTTGAAATCCTCGTCCTGGGTCCATCCTGAGGGTTGGAGCTGGCTTAAGTATTTCATTCCATAGAGGCAGATTTGAGAAAAGTGGGGAAATGTGGAAAAGCCAAGAGCTGAGTTTCAAAGTCAAGGGAAACTGAGGGGGTCCACAGAAGTAGGAATAGTTTTCAAGCCAGGATGCTGTTGGACTCAAGCAGACAACTGGCCACACACCTTTTCACTCTGGGTTCAGTAGTAAACTTAATGTAAAATGTGAAATGGTGCCCAAGGCCTGAGGAGCTTCCTACTTTCTTGTTGTCTCACTGAATCCAACTGAGACCTCTGACAGGTAGAGGCCCTGGGGACACCTCATGGAGAGGGCAGTGCCAGCAGGCTCCTTGTAAGAGAACTCAAGGTGAGGAGTACAAGTCAGCTAGAAAAGTGTTCCTTTTGGGGCCACTAGTTATGGCTGGCATTGAACTCATAGCAATCCCTGCTTCAGCCTCTGGAGTGCTGGGATTACAGGCATGCGCCATTATGCCTGGCTACGTGAGTTCTCTTTTTATGTGGGGAAGGCAGCAGAAAATAAGATGACGGTCCAAAAATTCTTCCAGTATGGAGATCAAAAAGTAGCCAGGCCTCACCCCAAGAAGTACAAGAGAGACAGCCTTTTGAGAACCACAGGGAGCCCTTTAAAGATTGCTTTTACATTGAGTGTTCTATATATGCTATCTTTAGAAAAAAAAAATCAGTCCATAAGCTAGTCCGCAGTTTCAGGGTTGGCAAAAGTTTAGAGCTAGGGACAAAGCCATTGCTCCTTCTTCCCAATTGAATAGGAATGAACTGAAAGGTTTGAGAAAAGAGGCTGCATGCAGACCCATCAATAAGGTGGATGAATGCTAGAGGAGGGGAGCTCAGCTGAAGCCAGCTCTTGGAGCTTCCAGAGGAGGGAGCAGAGACCAGCTTAGAAGTTGAATGAACTGTCACTTTGTCATTTCAGGGTCTCATTATGTCTTTAGTCTGTTTATGGCTATGGTGGTGTTACTAGTACAGGGCTAGCCTCATGTGACAACCATGAAACTGGACAAAATATGTACGATGATGTTTTTCAGCATTTTGACAAGAAGCTTTGTAAACCTGTGACTCTGGAAAGAAGAACACACAAGGGGATCCCTGTAGCTGGCCTGCATGTCTTCTTGTCTTTCACAACACAAGGAGCTAAAATTCACAGAGCTTTGCTTTGCTGAAGAGTTCAAGATCCAAGTGTCTAATTTCAGCACTTGGGAGGCTGAAGTGTGAGGATTGCTGAGAGTTTGAGACTAGCCTTGTCTACACAGCAACTTCCTGAACAAACACAGATGCAAAGAAGCTGTTTTCAAAAAACAAAACCCCTAAACGAAACTAAACCAAACCACCACCAGCAGTAGAAGTAAGAGATGTCTTCGAAAATGAACCAATTCCTCCAATGAAGACAACAAATCCAGAATCTTTAAAATAATTTATTCACAGTAATAAAACAATATGGTACAAAATCACACAAAAATGTAATAAAAGTCAAGGCAGGATAGCCTATTTGTTGAGTTTGGCAAAGACATTACATGGCTATCATAAGTTCTTTGAGAGGGTGAAATAAAAATGTGTGTGTGTGTGTGTAGGCTTACTGGATTTCAAGCTCAGGTCTTTGTGTGTGCTAAGCAAGGATTGCACAACTCAACTACTGTTGCAGGATATTTGATTCCATCGTGAACCCCGAGATCCTGAACTGTAAAACCCCATTTATTGTTCGGTGTGGTTGAACCCTAACACACACCTTTAATCCAAGAACTTTTTCTTGTAAACAGGTGATTATGGTGTGGTTCAGCCAGCCCTAGCACATACCTTTAATCCAAGAGGTTTCTGTACACAGGATTTAATAAAGTTAACCCTAGGGGAAGAGGAGGAGCAAGAAACCAGCTGACGGGGATTAAAGAGTAGGAGGGACTTTGAGGTGAGGGGTATTTAGGACAGCCTGTAGAAGTAGAAGGAGCTTTAGCTCTTTAGCTCTTGAGCTTCTTGGCTTTAGCTTTGGCTCTTCAGATCTTTGGAGCTTTAACTCTCTAGCCCTTGAGCTTTAGCTCTCTGGCTTTTTGAGCTTTGAGCTAGCAAGCCTTTAGCCTTGGTTTTTTTGGCCTTTTCCTCCTGGGTTGTCAGCTGAGCTAGAGAGCCTTTTGGGCTTTTTAACATCAGGACATGAGCTGAGAAGGAAGGTCAGCTGGGTGCTTTCTCTGCCTTTCTGAGATAGCAGGTGTTCACCCCAGCATCTGGCTCCTGAGTCTTTATTGGTAAAATAGAAGGGTTGGGCTTTTCATTTTTTTATAACAACAAACTACATCCTAGATTTTTACACAGAATCCTACTATGCTTCCAGTCTGGTTTTGAATTCATGTGCTGAAAGAAAGATTCTCCCATCTCCACCTTCTAAGCAGGTAGGAATGTAGGTTTGTGCCACTGTGCAAAATACAATTTTAACTAGGCCAGATAAAATGTATCAACAGAGAACTATTAACTATACAACAAACAGACAAGCCTTAACCCCACCCCCTACCGAAATTCTAGAACTGGGACCTAAACACCTGCAATAGAAAATTCCAGAACATCTTAAGGATATTGGAGATGGTAGGAAACTGTTGAGTACCCTCAGGAAGAACATGTACCTCAAATCAGCTCTGATCTAAATTACCTTAGGGATATGGGCTCATGATTTTGAAATCAGTAGAGATTTTTTTCTTGATTATATCCACCAAAATTCAGTACCTAATGCTCTTCTCTTCAAAAATAGTGTTTGCAACACTGCTTTTCTCTCCATTCCCTGGGTCAGAGGTCACTCTCGTGCTGGATGACGGATGCAGTCTACCAGCCCAGTCTCTACTTCTATTCTTCCCACCCTGCTGGCTGGAGTCCTGGCAGAGATCATTTCACAAACAGGCCACTCTTTCTGGTGCATTTCCCTGCTCTGTTTTGAATATTTAGTGCTTGCACTTTTCCTTCAGCAGGAAGCCAAATTCTACAGTTATCTCCTTTACCATGTAGGATTGTCCTAATCTCATTTCTATTTGTCAAAGGCCCTTTGCTGAACTTTTGGCCACCCACCAACAGAACTCTCTCTCCCTCTCTGTGTACATGCATACATGTTTGCATTTGCAGGCTCATGTGTGGAGCATGTGGGTGCACATGTATGTACATCCTGTGGCATCCAGAAGTCAACTTCAAGTATTGATCCTCTGTTGCCACCCATCTTGTGTCTTGAGACAGAGCCTCTTCCTGATCTGGTGCTCACCCGGTAGGCTTCCTCTGCCCGAGAAACCAGGCACAGATTCTTTACTTCCTGGCCCAGGCCTTTCTAATCATTTGGATACCTCTCCCTTCCGTGTCTTTTGTCAATTGTTTTGAATATTTTCAAGTGCTATCGCTTCAAAGAGACTTTTCTAGACCTTGATTATCGTTCTCTCCTCTGTCCTCGGCACTTCGGTGCTAGATAACACTTGAGTTTTACTGTTCATTAACACTAACTATATACTAGCATCCTCCGCTTCTTGATCTGTGTGAGTGGACCAACCATGGTCCTCTGCATGCTGGACACACCTGTGTCTCTTGCGGTGTGTAGTGCTGTGTTCAGAACACTGTAGCTCTGCAGATACAAAAAGAAAGGTGGATCTGATGGAAGACTTTGCCCTCCCTTAGCATTGCATGAGTAGAGAGATTTAATCCTGGGTTATGTTCATCCATGACAGCCTTAGAAAAGTGACAGTATTGACTGGCTGAAGCCATCTGACATGAGCTTCTTCACTTTCTTCCTTTCCCATCTTCACTGCTGAGAGCTAATCAGTCCTTCTTACCTTCATTCCTGTGGCAGGCAGGAGTGTGACTCTTCTTTCTAAAGGAAACCCTTGACCTTTATTCTCTTACTCTTTTCCCTCCCATCCTGTTTTTCTCATCCCACCCCCTGTTTTTGCTTTAAAACAACAGGATATGTTTCTATCTTATTACTGTCAAAGTTGTTGGATTCTTTTCATCTTTTCATGGCCAAATTGAGTAGCAAGTTTCCTGTTGAAACTTGACTTTTTAAAAATCCTATCTCTTAACACTTGAGACAGATATTTTCCTTACTTTTAAAGTCCTCATCAAAAATTCTCTGTTCAGTATGGGCTCAATCCTAGTCAAAATCTTAGCCATTTAAAGCAACAAAAATATAAACAACAACAACAAAAGAAAAAAACAGACCCCCCCAAATAAAACCCCTAATAACCCAATTAAAAATGGGTTACAGAACTAAGTAGAGAGTTCTCAAAAGACAAATGGCTGGGAAACAAAGAAATGTTCAACATCCTTAGCTGTTAGGGAAATGGAACTAAAACTACTTTGAGATTTCATCTTATACCAGTCAGAATAGCTAAGATCAATAATACAAATGACAGTATAGGCTGACAAGGATGGGGGAGTGGGGGTGAACACTTATTCATTGCTGGTGGACATACAAACTTGGGCAGCCAGTACAGAAACCAGTGTGGTGGATAGATCTATCTCAAGATCCAGCTATGCTTCTCTTGGGCATATAGCCAAAGGATGCTTCATCCTACTATAGACCCTATTGCTCAATTCATAATAGCCAGAAATTAGAAACAGCCAAGATGTCCATCAACCGATAAATGGGTAATGAAAATGTGATACATTTACACAGTGGAATATTATCCAGCTGCTAAGAAAAATGAAATTGTGAAATTCATACGTAAGTGGATGAAACTAGAAAAAAAAAAACCATCCTGGGTGAGCCTCAGAGACAAATATTGTATGTTTTCTCTTCTATGTGGATGTTTGCTTTCAGGCCTTCAATTTGTGTGTGACAGCCTGAATAACCACTGAGGTTAGATATCTAGGAAGGAAGATCTGGGGTAGGAGGACAGGGGCCAGGTAGAGATGGAGGTTCTACCAAGGAAGGAGACTAGAATATATTGTTACGGAGAGACAAAAGGGAGCTTGAACTGGAAGATTAAATAAAGAGACAGATGGAAGAGAAGGATAAAGAGGGAATATAAAGAGGGACTAGTAACAGTAAAGACCGTTTAAAAAACCATATGGAAACCTACTACTGTAGAAGCTTCTTGAAGTGTATACGTATTATAAAAGAAATCTAACTGGAGTCATTAAAGAATAGGGAAGACAATGCCATAACTAGACATCGTACAAGTAAAACTTACAGTGCCAGGAATGGGTCAGTGGCCAAGGAGGCCCCATGCAAATCACCAAGCATCACAGGCGATTGCCAAGGCTATTCGTTGCTTTCCACAAAAGCCAACATAGGTCATCATAGGTCATTTAACACTGAGATGTTGAGCTGGTACCTGACTAGAAGCTTCACCCCCTACTGCCTAGCATTCATGATGCTGGAAGGTACACTGGATGTTATCAGAGGAGAAAGGTAATCATCGATATCTAGTTACATTCCTTGAAACATACAACAGTGACCTGCTGGTATTATATGCTGGAGTAATAGTGGCACAAATGTTATGGAACTAACCCACCACTTTCTGAATGGATTTAAGGCCCATTCTATGAGATGGAACCCATACCTGAAACTGCTAAAATGACCAAGATTCTGAGACCAGATAGGTCATGAGCTCAAGGGAAAATCTGATACTATTATTCTGCTAAAGGAGCATATCAATAAAATGACTCCTCATGCCACATTGCTGTCCCCATAGATCAGTGCTTCACTCAGCTTCATCAGGGAAACTGCCTTGTAGTAGATTGGAAGTAACCCAAAGACCTACAACTGGGAGACGTGCAGAAAGTGAGAGACATTGGAACACTAATAGGATGTGTTATTGTATAGATAGTATGCACTCCAAAAAACTTTAGAGTTGTAAACAAGATATCTTCATCAGAACTCCCCAACCCTCAATCCCAGAGAGTTATTTGGAAGTGGAGGTGGAAAGGTTGTAAGGGTCAGAGGTCATGCATGACTCAATTAAACAGTGTCTTCCAGGCACATTTCTTTGTTCATTGTTCTGAAACATTCCACACCATGGACATATCTCCTCTTGTGACACATAGTGAGTAGACTGTTTCATTGTGGGACTTAGCAGAAGAAGGTCACTGTAGACACATCCTTGGATGATATATCTTGTCTCTGGCCCCTTTTTTCCCCCTTTCTGCTTCCTGGCTGCACCAAGGTAAGCAGCTTCCTTTCATTATTGCATGGTTGTTCTGATTTGATGTAGGTCAGAAAGCCGTGGAGGAGGTGATGGTGAGTTGGAACCTTTTAACCTGGAGCTGAAAGAAACCCCCTCCAAACCTTTGATCATCTGAGACATTTTTATAGCAGCAGCAGCAGCAGCAGCAGCAGCAAAAAAGGACTGATTCACACATCTCCTGTCTCTAATTTATCATCCACGCTACTGTAGGCTTAAGTTCCTAAGAGTTCTAATTATGTCACTACTGCATTCAAAAAATTCTAACACTCATTTTTAAAGATTAAATTAACTTTTTAACTTAATAGTCAAGATCTTGTATTTCATTTGGTCTATATTTTTAAAAAAATGTCTCTCTTTTCTCCCTTTCCTCTCTTTTCTGACTAAATCTTATAGAGGAATTTTAATTCAGAACATGGCTGCTCTGGCAAGAGATCATATCCAAAGACCTTCTAGGTTTGTGTGATCCAGCTGTAATACAGACATGCCTTTAATTCCAGCACTCAGGATATAGGCATACAGATATAGGATATAGGTTATAGGATACAGATCTCCGAGTTCTAGTTAGTTCTATTCAGGCAGTTTAGTTGAGTCAGTGAGTTGAGTTTGTGGCAGGGAAAGTTTTACAGAGAGAGGTTGAAGAGAGAACAAGCTAGACACAGCTGAAGATAGAATAAGCCAGAGAATAAGAAGGAGCCAGATTAGAACAGATTGCTAGAATTAGTTTGAGGCCAAGCAGAGTAATTCAGTGAGAAACTGAGAGAAGCCTGAATCAGTCAGCTACGAGAGGAGTTTGATTCAGAACAGCTGAGTTGAACCAGCCAGCCAGAGTCAGAAAGTGCTAGAAAGGATGAGCCTACTCAGAATTAAGTGTCAGAGGCTGAAAACATTATAGGCCTGAGATTAGATTGTATGGAGGCTAGAAGCTTCCAGGACTAGGCCTAGGTTAACAGAAGGAGGCAGTAAGCCTCAGTGATGACAATTAAATGAATGAGGCAATAAAAGTTATTTTAACAAAATCTCACTCCCCCATAAATTATTTTTGATCACATCAGCTAAAACGTGAATTCTCTGTCCTGTGTGTGTATGGTATAGTGTGAATGTGCAATAACCCCATAGGTCTATGTGTTTGAATATTTGGTTCCCAACTGGTGGTGATGTACTAGAAAGTGGTTCTCTACCTTCCTGATGCTGCAACCCTTTAATATACTTCCTCATGTTGTGGTGATCCCCAACTATAAAATTATTTTTGTTGCTACTTAATAACTGCAATTTTGCTACTGGTATGAATCATGGCATAAATATCTGTGTTAGTAATGGTCTTAGGTGATTCCTGGGAAACGGTCATTGGACTTCCAAAGGGGTCATGACCCACAGGTTGAGAACCACTGTTTTAGAAGCCTGTGACACTTCTAAGAGCTGGAGAGAGCCTCCCTGGAGGAAGAAGGTTTGGGGGTCAGTCTTGTTTTATGATCTACCCCTTTTCCTAATTGTTGTCTGCTTCCTAACTATGTCAGCGATGTGAACAGTGCCTTGTGCTTTTCCTGCTGTGTATTCCCACCCTGATGGACATACTAGTCTCCCCACACTGTGAGCCAGCATACCCACCCCTATCAGCTATTTAGTCACCTCAAGGAGAAAAGTATGCAATATGTTCTGTTTTTTTCAGTGATTATCATCGAGCATCAGGTACCTACTAATTACTTCTACTTACATTACAGCTTCTTTTTGACATGTCTCAACCTTAATAGTAGGCTCCATTTCTTTGTCAGAGAAGACAGCTCCTGAAATATGATGCCAGGCTGTAAACAGCTCCCTTGCCTTGGCTTTCTTTCTGTCCATCATTATCTTAGAGCCTTGCTCAGCATTCTGCACATCTGAGATATCTGTTACAGAATGAGTGACTCACTGATTTCCCCCTTTTCTCCAGGCAATCGTGGTGATGTTCCTTGAGCTATCTGCACTCCTTCTCTTAGCCTCCCAGGAGCTCACTGGCACAATTTCTACATGGCTGGCTGGGTTTAGAAGTTTAGCCTGCATTTTTGGGATGGTGGTTTTGCCTAAATGAAGTTAACGGGTTCATATGGGGGTTAAACACACACCTTTGGCTTCATTAGCTCCTTGCTCTAATCTGTTGAGCATTGCCCGGGTGCTATGTAATACCCACAAACCCCTTAAGAACACACACATCTTCTTAACCATCCTCATGCTTTTCCATGTACACCAGGGCACGTGAAATTAGTTGTTTATTGAACTTGGACATTGAGGACTGGGATGGTAAATGGAATTTTGAATGAATGATGGATGGATGAATAAATTGAATTGGATCAGAAAAGGATGATTCAAACAAACAGCCAGTTGAGCCTTTGAAATAGCAAGGCAGCCAAGTTTATGTGAAATTGTCTTTCTGGGTTTAGAAAAGTGCTGGGTAACTGCAGTATTCAGGGGTTGGCAGGGCTTTGGGATTCTGAAGAAACAAATCAAAACAAAACAAACAGACAAACAAACTGTGCCCAGATGTCAGAAAGTGCTCCAGCCCAGCAAGATGCTTCTCTGTGGCCCTGGTGTGGCAGCTGTTTATTGGAGCAGCTGCAGATTGGTTATTCTGGGTTGGGCCAATCTTGAGGCAGAGCAAGATCTGTGAGTGTCATCTGTGGTAGTGATGTGGCCTGTTTAAAGGGAAGTGTCCATGGCTGGGTTAGCAAGGGTGCCCGTGGGGAGAACCATGGCTGACTTCTCTAGAAACTCTTGCCATTCACAGAAGAACCTGAGATGGTTGTGTGGACAGGTCATTACTTGCCTCGGTAAGAGATCACAGAGAGGACCAGGTATCCAGCAAGCAATTGGATAGATTCTGACAACTCCAGTATGGATTCAATAAAAGATTTAACAAACAAACAAACAAACCCGAACTTTACTATGAACAGTCACAGTGGTATATGCTTGTAATCCCAGCATTTGGGAGGCTGAGGCTGAAGCTGAGGCAGGAGGACTACCATGAGTCTGAGGCACAAAAGAACAACCGAGTGATCTGGACAAGGTGGTGCATAGCTGTAACCCCAAACCTGGGAAACAGATTCAGGAGGGGAACAACACAGTACAAACAGGTTGAAGGCCAAAGTGGGGCATATAGGGAGACTGTCTCAGAGTAACAACAGCACACACACACAGAAACTAACCGATCCAAACAACTTTACTGCTAGTCACTCACTTGCTATGTGTGTGAGCTGTGTGTCCCCCAACTTCGTAAGATATGAAAACAGAACATTAGCTTTTATTATCCTCAACTAAAATTTCTTTTGAGACCAAAGTTTGCTACGTAGTCTAGGCTGGCCTTGAACTTGGGGTCTTCCTGCTTCAGTCTCTTAAGTAGTTGAAGTCATAAGTGCGTTCCACTGAACATTTAAATCTGTGTTATGGTATATTTGTTTATGTATGTTAGCCTCTTACAAGGTAGAATCAGAAATGCAGGTCTAAGTTGGACTTGGTGGCCCTTAACAGTCATATCAGCAGTTGGGAGGTAGCAGCAAGAAGAATGGAAGTTTAAGGCCATCCTGGGCTACTTGTGATTTAACATCAAAGCACAAAAATAAAACAACAATAACAACAAAAGAAAAGCAAAAGTAAGGAAGGAAGGCAGCAGGCTGAATTTTGGTAGTGATTGGTTGTGTTTTTGGATAATAATGGCCAGTCTTTCTCATACGTACTTGAAAAACCAAAAATTGATGCATTTGATGCAATTGTGAGCCAAAGGTGGGGTTCTGAGAGCATTAAAAGTACCTTTTAAGTAGCAATTTGTGCCGGTATTGGCCCTTTTAACAAGTCTAAGACGGCTGTGAAGGGAAATGATGGGAAAATATTCATTAAATCTAAGCCCTGAGGGGAAAGGTCAAGACAGGTTACTCAGAGAAAAATGTCTAAAAGCACTCTTGCAGTCTTTTAATGGAATAAAAATATTGGCAGGAGGTATTTTTAGAACAAAGGGTGAGGTTTTGGGGTTAAACACAATTGCATTTTGAAGATGAATATCTTTGTTTTACTTTGTTTTTAAAGGAAAAGTTACCCTTAAAGTTGATTATTATTATTATTATTATTTAATTTATATGTATCCATGTACATCCACAGAGCCAATCCACAGAAGAGGGCGAAAGATTCCCCCGAGCTGGAGTTACAGGAGGTTGGGAGTCGCTGCCTGTGGGTGCTGGAAACAAGACTCCGGGCTTTTGGACCAGCAGCAAGAGCTCCTAACAGCTGAGACGTCTCTCCAGATCCTCCTTGCTTTCCATACTGACTAGATTAAACAACTCTAGAGCAGTTTGATAATCGCACTACCTCAAATATGATTTCTTTGTTTTTGTCCTAATCAGGAAAAGGGGAAGGCGGCCAGAAATACCGCATAGCACTTCAAATAAAATGCTTCAAATAAAAGACATTTAAAGGGAAAATGGAATCAGAACAAGAGTTAATTGATTTTTATAGCATTTGCTGGGTTAAGTGCCTCGAAGAGTCTTAGGAAGAAAGCTTAGACTTCAAAATGGAAGCGTTGGAGCCTGACCGAAGCAGGCCCGACGTTAGTGTCCATCAGGTTCAGCACCGGGAGGAACACACAGCTGAGAACGGGCGTGTTGACATCGGCTTTCAGTTTTTGTGTGATCCTGACAGGAGCTTTCTTTTGTGACTGCCCCAACTTTTCCTCCGAGGCAGAAGTCAAGCAGCACTCCGAATTCGCAGCAGCGTCCCCAGGTAAGGGACCTTGGAGTCCCCCACTTCGGGGGGCTCTTCAACGCTCTTTCAAAAGAACCAGGCAACCCCAGCTTTCACAGCGGGCCTGACACTCCATCACCACAGAAGAGGAAGCTTTTCTTCTGAGCTACCCTATTTCCTCCATCGGTGTTATTTTTAAATCTACCCAGTGGACTGTTCTGTAAAGATGAAACAGAAGGTTTTCTACCCCCAAATGGATCTTGCCATTTAATGAACGCATTTGCAAACTAATAATCTACAGGGCAGTCAGGCCCGGTGAACCTAACTTAATTTCACTGGACTATAAATAGCAGGCTGTCTCATCTTGGGGCACGGGTTCAGGCTGAGGGCTTTCCAAAGGCAGTGCTTTTCAAACCGGCGGATGTTTTGTTTTGAAGCCTTTCTCTCGAACGTCTAATGTAATTATGAGTTAATTGGGACTAAAAAGCAATTCCGCCCGAAGAGGATGAGATTAGAAGGTTCTGCCCTGGAACAATATTTCTTAGTGAAATTAGCAAGGCTTTTTTTTTTTTTTTTTTTTTGTTTTTTTTTGTCTTTTTAGTTGCTTTAGAATTTGCTTCTCAGTGGCGGGGAGACGTGCCTCACACACCTGTGCTCCTCTGAGGCCCATTTCCTTCTGAGGTAGCGAGTGCCAATCGATGGGCTGCTTGCCTGATTCCAGTTGTTTAAGGCAGCCATTGCTCTGTGATGTTAAGGGTGCTTCGTCACTGAGGTGCTTTCAAAGTAGCAAACCTGTGGCCCTTTCTTTTTCCTTGCGATTAAAATAAGTTAAAATGTGCAGGTAAAATAGGTCAGGCAGTACAAATTTGTTCCCTATCCTAAGAGGGGAGAGCTTCCAGTTGCCCCGACCCCCACCAGACCCCCAGCGGCACACAGGGTCGCATGCATCCCAGCCTAGCCTAGACTTTGATACCTGGCTGGAGGTTAACCTTGAAATCCTGGTCTTCCTTCCTCCACCTCCCCAGAACTGGAATTATAGGTGTGTATCACCCCACCCAGCTTTTGGGAACGGAACCAAGGGCCTCCTGATGTGTGGGGGGAGCTCTACCTCCCGCAGCCCAGCTCTGGCTTTTCTCCCAGCAGCTTTGAGAAGTAGCTGGAAGTTCAGAACATCAACATGATGGAGAACTGGTTGGGCTGATGGAGATGATCTGGAGTTCTCCCCTGAGCGTAGTGTCTACGTAATCAGTTCCCATAGCTAGAGCCCAGGCCCAGCCACTGCCTAAACGTTATTAGAACATCCTGGAAGACGCTGGGCCAGGTGTGGTTGATGATTTACCATTTTTCTAAACATTGCCCGAGTTGCCCTTTGACCTGGGAACTAAGATTGGCAGATTCTGAGCAATGCGGCTGTATTATAACCCGTTTCTGGCTCTTGGAATGAAGGAAGCTGCTTTTGCTGTTTTCATTGACTTTAGAGTCTCCTCTCCTGTACAGGAGGCAAATCTTTTAGGAATGGCTTGTATCTGGGTAGATTTTACTAAAAATAACATGTAAACCTGCAGCATCTGGTTAATACAAAAGCAAGAAAACTGGGCTCTGATGATCAGCTCTTGAGCTGATCATTATTATTAACTTTTTTAATAATATTATTTTGTGTGTATGGGTTTTGCATGCCTGAAAATTGGTGCACTGTATGTATGCCCAGTGTCTGAGGAGGCAGTGGAGGGCACTGGACCCCTGAACTTCAGTTAGGGACAGTTATGGGTCCCCATGTGGATGCTGGGAGTTGAACCTGGGTCTTCTGCAAGAGCAGCTAGAGCTCTTAACTGCTGAACCATCTCTCCAGCCCCATTTTACCTTTATTACTATTTATTATCATTATTTTAAACTTGAACACTTATGTGTGTGTCTGTGGTTGGGCCTGCATACCCAGCACAGGCACAATTGGTGTCCAGAAGACGGCATCTGATTCCCTGGAGCTGGAGTTGCAGGTGACTGAGCCACCAGGCCTGGTTGCTGGGAAGTGAATCTGGGTCCTCTGGAAGAGTCGTAACCACGCTTAAGTGCTGAACTTTCCCATCAGCACACCTTCCCCCAACTGATTTTTATAAATGTTGCAACAGAGTACCTTTAGACTGATAAACACATCCGTGGACAAACAACAAATGAACATCTATAAATAGCACTCAACTCATGTTAAATGCAACATGCCACAGAGCAGTGGCTTACAGGATAATTATCTGAGATTCATGCTTTTAAATGTTCCTAGTGAGAATTAGCTCATTCTGAAAGGGCCTGTAGTCTGGCTGAAATTGCAGAAAAGGTGTTACTATGCAATTAGTCTTCCCTGGTGGGGAACTCCCCAATGGCCCCGTGCCTTTCCTTCAGCAAAAATTAACTCTAGACTGCTTTGCACAGCAGGAAGGGCTCTGTAGGGTTTGGCTCCACCTGGTGATCCTGTCTTTTCACTTCCGTGTTGCCTTCCTCAGATGGGTTTCTTTATTTAGCTGGATCCTACTTTTCCCTGGGCTGGGAAGGCAGCTCAGTTGGTAGAGTGCTTGCTCAGTGTGCACAGAATTCTGGGTAAACCAGGTATGGTGCTAGTAATTCCAGTACTGTGGAGGTGGAAGCAGGAGGAGCAGGAGTTGAAGGTTATCCTCAGCTACATAGAGAGCTGGAGCCCAGCCTGGGCTACATGAGACCTTGCTCCAACCAACTGACTGAACAGCCAAACAAGAAAGCAAGCAAGCAACCAACCAACAAAGAGCAACAAAGACAAAAGTTCATTTCTCTGGAAAACATCCCCTCCCCCTTTTGCAAACACCAGTTACAGCTTAAACCATAGTACTGATTACAACATTTGATAGACAGTAGGCACACTATACTTAGCATCATAAAATGTCTGATTATTCCTTCCAGAATGATCAGTCAGCTACAGAATTAAGATTACAACCCCGTGCATGTAGTTTTCTGTCATTTTATCCTGAAGATAAAAGAAAAAGAATGCTATGATTTGAGTGTTTGCATCCCTTCAACAATTCATATTGTGAATGAAAACTCTGGGAAAGAAGCTGTGTCTGCAGAGACCGGTTGACTGATCAGAATTTCAGGACTATGGAGAGATTACAGTATTGCAGGTCCAGAGGTTAATTTCCTTATCTCGGGCTAGTTCTAGCCCTCTGCAACAGTTATTCCTTGCTCCACTCTGTGTCAGAACTAACATCTTGTGACTAATAGATAAAAAACTTTTAGACCTTATTAACTTAGCAGTCCTACCAATCCAAAAGCTAAGCATGTCAGCAGATAGGATCTTGGGTTTATAGAAAAGCTTTCCTCATCTTGTTGTACATGCCTCTTCAATGTTCCCATTAACATATTTTAACCTGCCTTGATTTCTGTTTTTTTGACTTATTCTGTACAACTATAAAAATGTCATGAAACTGCTTCCATGTTAGATCATGGAATCTGTAGTTTCTGGGCAGTCATCACTCAAAATGGCCTCTGGCGATCAACTATCTCTTATTCCCTTTAAGCTGAGAGAGCTGTGGGTTTTGTTTGTTTGTTTTTTTAATTTTAACCCCCCCCCCCCCATTTTAGTAGTGTTCAGAGATGAGGCCTTTGGGAATGATCAGGCCCTTGGGTTAGATGCCCTCAAAAACAGGCAGCAGGGAACTATCCTTTTTCTTTCCCAATCTTCCCCCATGTGAGGCCATAGGGTTTACTCCTCTGAAAGCTCCATTTTTGAAGTGCAGAAGGAATCCTCAGCAGATACCAGATGTGCTTTGGACTTTCCAGCTTAAGGACGTGTGGAAAAACATTTTGTTTTGTAAATTACTGGGTCTAGAATATCTTGTTATAGTAGCAGGAATGAAGCAAGATAAACCATGAATGCCTCTGACTCATTTCTGTTAAAAATGTAGACCCAAAAAGATTTTTAGACAGTTTATGGTAAGCTAGCAGCCATCTCTAAAGTCCCTTCAGAGAAATTTGTTAGAACCTGGGTTGATACAGCCCTTTTCCTTGATAATCCTGCCAGAATTTAATGACAATTTGACCAGAGTGATAAAGAACTGTGAGGTGCTTTTCTCTCCTCCAAGAATGAAATGTTTCCTTCTGTGTTCTCATTTCTTCTCTTTCATTGTTCTTGGAACACGTACATTTATTTCCATGAGCTTTGCTTCTCAATTTTAATATTTTTCTGATATTATGAATTTTTTTTTGTGCAAATAGAAAAAAATAGACAGGGCCCTCAATAGAAAGGATGGCTTGCTTTGCCATTTGAAGCTCCTGAAGGGAATGAACCAACTTACTGCTTTGAGAGGCAAATGAATCCTTACCACTCACATGGCTTTTTAGCTACTTAGCTGGCCTTGGAGAGCACTTATAAAACAAATTAATAACTGAATGAATGGAAGAATGACCCTTACCACTCCAGGTTGTGGAAGGAGATCGGAGCATAAAGAAGCTAGTAGGCACTCTGCCAAAGAGAGATAAGTTAGTGAAGGAAAGTTATTTGTCTTGTAACTGTGTCAGGCAAATATTGGACAAGAGGTGGCTTAATGGAGGAAGGGCTCATTTTAGCTCACAGCCTGAGGATAGCGTTCATCCACCTGGGGAAGCCATGGCGCCAGGCAGACCCTCCATGGCTGAAAAGTGCACTTCCTCCCGTGTAGGTGGAACAGGAAGCAGGAAGTGAGTCTAGGCTAGAAAACCTTGAGCCAAGGCCCAAGTTCCCCACTTGCTCCACCTCTTGGAGGTTTAAAATGACACAGAGAACTGGCTACCCAGTGTTCACACACCTGAGGCTGGTGGGGGACATGTCCTGTTCAAACCATAACAGGAAGCAAGGCTTTTCCCACACACGTTCAAGGTTTTATCAGACAGTTATCCTATCTGCTGTAGAGAAGAGAGGGAGACAGCTCTCTGTTGAAGCGAGTCGAGTCAGTGGAAGAAGAAACAGAATTTAAATTCTGATAAAGTTGTGTAGAAAGCTAGCAGAGGGGACTGGAGATAAAGGGCACACTCTTGTGCTTTTTATTGCCTGTAACACTGTAAAAAATGACAACAGTATAAAACGCTGTATTTACAGGCCCAGTTCTTGCCATAGCACATTGCCTCATGGTGCCCCATCTGATCTTTACAGGAAGGTTAAAGCAATCCATGTGACATATTTCATTAGTCAAAGTAACTTCACTGGCTGGCCTTTCTCAACTCAGAATAAAAATAAGATTGCTAAAGCCGTTTCCTGTCCAAAGATGCATAAATCTACAAAAATAAGTTTGGGGGTGGGGAAGAGATTTGAGGTGTGGCTCATATGGATTTGTCTCCCAACATCACGCTTCTGAAAGTAATGGCTTTATTGGGATATCACTTATACATCATAAAGTTCACCCTTTTAAATTACACATTTCAGTGGTTCTTACTATATTCCCTTGCACAGTTACTACCAGGACCTGCACTTAAAGCACATTCATCGTACCTCAAAAAACAGAAACAAAAATCACTCCATTAGCTACCACTCTGTGCTCCTCATTTTACCTTGCTTCTGGCAACCACTGGCCTACTTTCTGTTTTGACTATTGTAGGTAATTCATGTAAGTAGAAGTATAAAACTTGTGTCTTTGGTGTCCTTTTTTTGTGGCATTGTGTTACTACCTGCAGCAGGCCTCGTACTCCATTCTTGTAGGCTCTGTTCATCAGCTGGTGAGCATTTGGAGTGATCCTATACTTTGACCATAAAATGAATGCTGTGAATATTCATATGCAAGTCATTTCTTAGACACATGTTGACTTTTCTTGGGTATAACCTAAGACTAGAATTTCTGAGTCATATGAGAGCTCTAGTTCTTTAAAAATTGTCTTGGTTTATATTTGTGTGTGTGTGTGTGAGTGTGTGTGTGTGTGTGTGTGTGTGTGAGCGCACGCGCGCGCATGCGTGTGTGTTTGTGTTGTACACATTGCATGTGCACAGATAGGTATGTGCCACAGTATGTCTGTGAACATCAAAGGACAGCTTTTGGGAGTTGGTTCTCTTCTTCATCATATAGGTTCTGGAAGATTGAACTCAGGTCTTCAAGTTTGGAGGCAACCACCTTTATCAGTTGAGACATCTCACTGGCCTGATACAAAGTGGTTGCACTATTTTGTATTCCCAGTAGTAGTGGGTAAGGAGTCCAAATTCTCTGTAATCTCCTCCGGCACTTGCTACTGTCTATAATTTTTATTTTTTTCTACCTTGGTATGTGGTAAGTTGCGTCTCACTGTAAATTTGATGTGCAGTTCCATGATAGGAAGTGAGGCTGGCATCTTATGCCCTTCCGAGTCAGGTGTACCTTATTTACTGTCCATTTAAATCCTTTGGCTATGTTTTCATGAAGTTGTCTTTTTATTATTTAGATTATGAATATTATTCATGTATTTTGACTGTGAGTTCCTCATTGTGGTAAATACAGGGAAACCTGTGTGATATTCAAGGGTGCAGGGCCCTCAGAGATGACTGATTTAGCTTGAGGGGTTCATGTGAGGGGTTAGTGACGTCATAACAGGGTGTGAGGGAGAGAGTGAGCTCTTTCGTGTTCTCTGTCTTCTATCATGTGAGGACACATTATCAAGGGACCACCTCAGAAGTAGAGAGTAAAGCCGCATGTGCTGGTGCACATCTGTAATCCCTGTACTGTCAGTAGCTTAAGGCCAGCCTAGGCTTCACGGAGGGTTCAAGGTCAGCCTTTGCTAGACATCAAAGCTTTGGGCACCTTGATATTGGACTTTTCAGATTCGCAGAACTCTGAGAAATAGATTTCTGTTGTGATCATCCAACCTGAAGTATTTTGTTATGGTAACAGAGATGAACAAATGCATCCTTTATCAGATTTACAAGTAGCATTTTTTTCCCCTTCCATTTAGTGAGCTGGTTTTCAGGCATTCTTTATAGTATCCTTTGAAGCACACAAACCTGAAATTAAAATATATATAAAAAATTCAATGGTGCTAGTGATGGAACAAAGGAAATGGTTTATGTCAGATAAACTCTCTACTGCTAAGCCACATTCCCAAACCCCAAACTTTCAATTTTGAGGAAAGACACTCTGTCCATTTTTGTTGTTGTTCTTTGTGTTCTTCAGTCTTGTATCCAGGAAACCCTTATCTAGGATGAGGCCTCAAGAATTTACTTTTATGTTTTATTCTCTGAATTTGTTTTTGTAGCTCTGACATTTATGTCTTTGAACCTTTTTTTTTTGCAAAGCCATTGGCGATTTATTACTATTAAGATTTGTGTTATTGCTCTTGTCATTTTTACTGTATTGCTGCTAGTGTTCTTCAAATTGACAATAAAAATGATCTATGTTGATGGTATATAACATGATATTTAGGGATATGCATACATTGTGGAATGGCTAAGTTAAGGCAATTAACATATATTACCTCACGTAGGTATACATTTCTTTTTTAAACGTTTCTTTTATTATTTTTTAACTATTTGTTAAAATAGTTAAAAAAATTTTTAACTATTGGCATATTTGTAGGTGTAGGCTTTAATTGTGTGTGTGTGTCTGGGTATGTGGATGTCAGTGCAGGCTTTGCAATTCAGAAGAGAGTGTCAGACCCCCTGAAGCTGAAGTTGTAGGTAGTTGTGAGCTCTGATTGTAGATGCTGGGAGACAGCCAAAGCCCTCTGTGAAAGCAGCACTTAACGCTAACTACTAAACATGTCTCCAGTTCACGCGTGTGTCTCTGTGTGTGTGTACCGCATGAGTGAAGTTGCCTGCAGAAATCAGAAGAAGGCGCTAGATTCCTTGGATCTGGAGTTGGAATGTGTTGTGAGTTGCCCAATATGGGTTCTGGGAGCTGAACTCGGGTCCTCTGAAGCAACTTCTTTTAGCTACTGAGCAGTCTCCCCAAGCATGAGAAAAAGAAGGATCTAACATTTCTCCTGGTTCATGTCACCCAGGCGGGCCTAGCGGGCTGAGGCCCAGCATGAGGCTGATGTCCCAATCATCTTCCACCTCTGAAGTGCAGGGATGGCATTACAGCCCATGTGCCACCATCGACCCATTTTAGGCAGTGCTGAGATTCAAACTAGGGGCTTTGGGTATGCCAGGTACCACTCTGTCCACTCCACCGTGTCCACAGCACCCACCTGCTCTTGAGGAATGAAGACTGCCGTGCTGTGTGGGTGGCACATTTTATTACCTGTTCATCTATTGTGGGCCACCTAGACTAGGTAGCTGTGTGCTTCAGTGAGCGCAGGAGTGGTTTTCCATTCCGAGGGGCGTCCTCCAGATCTGTAACTCACACTAGGATTGCTAGAACGATGGCCAGTCTACCTGATATTCTCGGAGGGAAGGTCTTACTATGTATCCTGGCCTGCCCAGAACTTGTTCGGCAAATAAGGCGGGCGATAAACTCCTAGATCCTCTGCCTCCCGAGTGTCAAGACTGCAGATTCATACCACTGTGCCTACCTCCTGTATGTGCTAAATTCTTAATTCCCCAGGGAATTTCCATACCCTCTTCCATGGTGCCTGCCGTAGCAACATACCAGGGCTTCCATTTTCCTACACTCTCTTTTTCTCAAATGTCTATTGATCATTTATGCTTGTTGGAGGAAGGTCCGACTGTGTTTACAAATGCTGATCTCGGTGCCTTGAGTTCTGGTTACTGCACTGTCTCTTATACTTACGTGATGAGAAGGAATGTTCCCCAGTTATTCCTGATTGGTTGATTAAAAGGCCTATACCTGGGAAGGGCTGAAGGAAGTAGGTGTGGCTAAGATTCTCAGGCTGTGGGGAGGAGGATCATGGGAGAGGAAGGACACAGGTAATGAAGGAAGAAGGAAGCAGAAAGCCGCTATGGGTTAGAGTGGAGAGGAGCACACGGCCAGCACAGATGGAGGAAAACAGCCCAGATGAAGTACATTAACAGGTATTTTGAGATTATGGATGGAAGTAGCCATTATTAGAGCAGATGGCGTGGGATGAGGGCTTGCAAGATAGTATCTGCGTGCCCAGGTGAAATAGGGCTATTCTAAAATCTGTCAGGTGTCTTGTCTTTCATTGATTCTGATAGCGGGTTAGGTAATACCGCTGTAATAATTATAGGGCTAATAAACATTGTTAGGCCATACTTTTAAATTAGCAACATGTCACTTAGGTGCTTTGCCTACTTTTTCGATATTATCTTATTATTTAATTGTTTAAGTTCCTTATATAGTTAACTACTAACCCTTTATTAGATGGGTGGTTTATAAATTATTATTGGTTCTTGAAACTGAATCTTACTATGCAGCCAAGCCTGTTCTAGAATTTGCTGTGTAGTCCAGACTGACCTTAAACCCATATCTTTCTGTGATGCTGAAACTGAAGTCATATGCCAACGATTTAAAAAAATATTACTTATTAGTGTGTAGGTGTGTGCACTACTGTGTTATGTAGCAGGTTTTTCCAGATTGAGATGTTACATCCCTAGGGAAGCTCCTTAAGGCCCAGGAAGTTCTAAAGAAAGTTTTGTTAAGAAATCAACAACAACAACAACAACAACAAAAAGGAATAAACAACACACCAGTCTCAGGAAGTTTCCGAAACTCACTACATTCGCAAGGTTCCACCTGTCCTTTTATAAGAACAATAAAAACTGCTCAGGAGAGGAGATTCTCATACCTGTCGAGCTGCTTACAAGTGCTGCAGTGAGCGCTAGAATTCCAGCTTTTGTGATCCACCATTCATGCTTGGAAAAGCTTTTGGTGATACAGATGCCTTTGTGTCACTCCCACTCATGTAAGTAACTCTTCACACTTATAACCTCAGTAAACTCATTGGTTCAGTTTGGTAGTTTTGTTACTTGGAACTGTCATTAGTCAGCTGTCTGAAGTGAATGTTAGGAACTGAGTTTAGGTCCTCTGCAAGAACAGTATAAGTTCTTACCTGATGAGCCACCTCTCTAGCTCCACGAGGACAATTTCTGAAAGATGTTTTCTTAAAAAAAAAGACACATAAAATAGAAATTTTATACAATAAAATGTATTGCATTGATTCATAGTATATTAATGTGGTTATATACAGGAGTGTTGTGGGGAAAAGTATTAACTAAAAATAAATGTGTCAACATAGTCATTTCTTTCAGAGTTTAATTAAATTATTTATTGCTGTTAAAAGCATATAAATCAATTGTTCAAAAGTATACAATTCCTGGAAACCATAAATGCTCACCTAAAATTTTAAAGACAAATTTTCAGAGAAGATCTTACTATGTAGCCCTGGCTGTCCTAAAACTCATTATTTGGACCAGGCTGGCCTTGAACTCACAGAAATCCCCTTGTTTCTGCGTCCTGAGTGCTGGAATTACCGAGTACTACTACATGGGATTAGTAAATATACCCTTATGTAGGTTTGTCTTTACATGAAAAAAATTAAATTTCACCAAGTAACGATTTATATTCAAACACCATTTTGTACTAGAGAAACTAAAACACATTCTTTGTAGGGACTAAACTCTGGTTTGCTTTGTTTTTTCATTGGCTTGTTATTAAGGATTTGGTGGCTATCAAGCAAGGCCTGAGGCCCAGCCTCTGTCTCTGGAGTCTAGTCCCAATATATTGATATACTTTAGGATGGCTTGTTTTGAAATGCTTTACTGGCAGCATGTGTTATGGCTTACAAGGAAAAATCTGAAAGTGAAACATATGATTCTTTGAGACCGCCAGCAGATGAAATAATGTCCCAAGACCTTTTATATTCATTATAAGCTTATGGCATTATAGCTGGGCAAATTCTCAGCTATTTAATCCAGCTATACTGGCCTGGCCTACATCCCACCACATGGCTGTTACCTGGCCATCTTAGTCTCTAGACTATGGTCAGGATACTTCCTCCATGTCCCACGTCCCAAGCTGCCACGCCTGAGCTTCCTTCCCAGAGTCCCTTTCTCAGTAAGTCCTGCCTCACTCTCTTACCTCAGCTATTGGCCATTCAGCTCTTTATTTAACCAATCAGGAGGTGAGGAATTTGTGTGTTTACAAAATATGATGCAGCCAAAGAATAACAATACTAAAGTCTGTCCTGTGTTCAACTGTCTTAGAACAGAAATCAGCCTTTGCATAATACAAGGACAGTCTTTACACAGTGCACAAAAACATCACTCCAACGTGAAAGACTCTAAAATAGGCCAAAATTCAATAAGCTTATATAGTTGCTAAAAAGTTATGCTATTTCCGTATCATAATCAGTTTAATTATAGTCTGGCATTTTGGTCTTACGGCTTTATGGATTTCTGTGAATCCATCCAAGTAGATTCTTATTGTGAACCTTCCATGTCCCTGCTCTAGGTAGGGCCTAGATGATAAAAACAAGCAATAACATAATACAAACTTTCTTCCTTTGTTGTTCACATTCTGTTGAGGACTTTTAAAAAAAACATAAAACAACAACAACAAAAAGCAAATGTGTAAAACATATAGAACATTTAACAGTGACGTCTGTCATAGATTTAGAGACTCCACAAAGAATGAACTGAAAGAATCCACACTGTCCTTCTCCTCATTGTGGCTCCTTGGCATTACCGAATACATTAAGCTGAAGAAATGTGCATGTGGCAGGTTGAGGAAGGATTCTGACCTGTCCTTCTCTGATGCTGGCTGTAGACCCTCTTGTGAGGAGTACCCTCCCTAACCTGGAGGGAAGTATTGACCTTAATCCCTATACAAAGAGAAAGCTCAATGCCGAGCCTTGCTCAGTTTCCCTTAGATTGCGTTGCTTACTGTACTGTACATAGTCTCTGGCTCCATCCCCACTTCCCTTCAGGTCAGCAGAAAAGGCACATACAGCTCCTCAGTGTCTCAGTCAGCAATCTGAGGGGTTTCTTTAATCTTTTAGAGGCCTTGACTCAGGCCACAGTGGGACCTGTGGTGTGGATGTTGAAAGGAATTTCAGTGCCTCCCGCTGTGATGAGACAGAGTTGGAGATTTCACTAAGAATATTTGAAGCCCCACAAGGAGACCAACAGAACCAACAAAACTGGGCCCAGAGGGACCTCTGGAGACTGATGTACCAACCAAGGACCATGCATGGAGAAGAAAGACCTAAGCACCCTGCTCCAATATAGCCAGCTCAGACTTCATGTAGGTACTCTAGTAAGGGGAACAGGGAATGTCTCTGACATGAACTCTGGTGCCTGCTCCTGGATCACATTCCCCTAGCAGGGCAACCTTTCCTGGCCACAGAGGAAGAGGATGCGGCCAGTCCTGATTGCAGCCAGACTTGATAGGCTGGGGTCAGTTGGTAGGGGAGGAGAAACTTCCTGTTTCTGAGGACTAGGGGAGAGGAGTGGGGGGGGGAAGACAGAGGGAAGGTAGGACCAGGATGAAACAAGGGAGGGAACTATGATCAGGATGTAAATTTGAAAAAAAAATTAATTAAAAAAATGATGGGGAAGAAAGTCAAGGAAAGATTGAGCGTGCCGTAGAGCATGGGTGTGGGGTTCGTGTGGAGACTGGTAGAGAGTAAGACATGGAGAGTCGCAAAGATCAGGACACACCGATGTGGGTATGGATTCCCCAAGAGAGAGTCACAGAAGGTGGCACACTGCCAGGTGTGATGAGGGACCCCTCACTGCAGAGTTCTGGAGAGTGATTTGGGGAGCTTTTTAAGACTTCAGTTTCTCAGTGGAGTTCTATCTCCTCACCCCTGCTTCCCTTTCAATAATTAAGGTCACAGGTTGTTTCTGGAGATGCCCTGGATGGGATTAAAGTATGGTAAGATAAAAACCAGCGGCCACTAAGATCGCACATGAGCTTTAGGACATGGCTCACACAGTAAATGGAACTTCTAGAAAATTCCAGGTTCGTAGGTGAGAAGGCCTAGCTTGCTGTGCTTGCTCTTGTGAGAGAGGCTCCAACCAGATTCCAGGATGAAGGGTTTTCTCTCTTCTAATATCCCCTCCCACCCACCACCCCAAGTTTCCTGTCTTTTGATTCTGCCTTACTCAAACCTACCATAAAAATAAAGCCAGGGGCTGTAGAGATGGCTCAGTGGTTATGAACACTTGGTCATACAAAAGAGTGAGGTCTGATTCCCATACTGGCTCACAATTGTCTTTAACCCCAGTTCCAGGGAACCCATAACCTCTTTTGTTGTGGACGCCAGGCACATGTGTGGTACGCAGACTTACATGCAGACAAAACACTCAGACACAAAATAAATCTAAAAGAAGAAAATAAGCTATCCTGTTTTTAGGATGCAGAAGGATCTGAAAATTCCCGTTTGGTGTCCTCAAGACCACGGATATTAAGCTGTGCTTTCCTCAGAGTTCACCTTACCCCGTTGAGCAACGTCATGTTTCAGGGATGGCATGTCATCCCTGAAAAAGAGATCAGGGCTCTCAATTATCTCTGCATCTTAGAGGAAAAGCACGTTTTTATAGGGCCATGCAAGTTCAAGACATATTTTGTAGAAATCACTCACTAGCCTGAAAACCTCATGTTGAGAAGCTGTAGCTATGGAGTGAATCCACACACGTTAAATAAGTGTGCATGCTAATCTGTCTTCTGTGGAGCCACTGGAGGGTATGCTATCTAGGAGGATAGAGGTATTTTTCTTCTTTCTTCCCCTACTGGGGAGGTAGCACTTTGTGTTTTAGTTTTTAATTTTTTTGATTATTACAGTTTATTCACTTTGTATCCCAGCTGTAGCCCCCTACCTCATCCCCTCCCAATCCCATCTTCCCTCCCTCTTCTTCTCCCCCCATGCCCTTCCCCTAATCCACTGATAGGGGAGGTCCTCCTCTCCTTCCTTCTGACCCTAGTCTATCAGGTCTCATCAGGACTGGCTGCATTGTCTTCCTCTGTGGCCTGGTAAGGCTGCTTCCCCCTCAGAGGGAGGTGATTAGAGAGCCAGCCACTGAGTTCATGTCAGAGATAGTCCTTTCTCCCTTTACTAGGGAACCCACTTGGACACTGAGCTACCATGGGCTGCGTCTGAGCAGGGGGTCTAGGTTATCTCCATTCATAGTCCTTGGAGTATCGGTCTTTGCAAAGTCCCCTGGGCCCAGAATTTTTGGTTCTGTTGTTCTCCTTATAGAGCTCCTGTTCCCTCCAAGTCTTTCTATCTCCCCCTTCTTTCATAAGATTACTTGCATTCTGCCCAAAGTTTGGCTATGAGTCTCAGCATCTGCTTTGATACCCTGCTGGGTAGAGTCTTTCAGAGGCCCTCTGTGGTAGGCTCCTGTCCTGTTCCCTGTTTTCTCCCTCTTTTGATGTCTATCTCATTTGCTTTCTGAGTGAGGACTAAGCAACTTCCCTAGGGTCCTCTTTCTTGTTTAGCTTCTTTAGGAGTGTAGATTTTAGTATCAAGTGACAACACAAGCTGGAGAGGTTGTGGAGAAAGGGGAAGCCTTCTCCATTGCTAGTGGGAATGTAAACTTGTACAACCACTTTGGAAATCAATCTGGCACTTTCTTAGAAAATTAGGAATAGTGCTACCTCAAGATCCAACTCTTCCACTCCTAGACATATATCCAAAATATGTACAAGTACACAACAAGGACATTTGCTCAGCCATGTTTGTAGCAGCTTTATTTGTAATAGCCAGAATCTGGAAACAACCCAGATGTCCCTCAGTTGAGGAATGGATACAGAAATTGTGGTACATTTACACAATGGAATACTACTCAGCAATTAAAAATAAGGAAATCATGAAATTTGCAGGCAAATGGTGAGACCTAGAAACGATCATCCTGAGTGAGGCATCCCAGAAGCAGAAAGACACACAGGGTATATACTCACTTATAAGTGGATATTAGTCATATAATGTAGGATAAACATACTTTGTGTTTTCTTAGGAGAATTTTTCCCTTCTACATGTAGATCCCAGAGTCTGAAAACTGTTTGTTTCTGGGGCCTGTGATCCTCAGCTACAGCATCTGCCAGTGGTTAGGTGGGAAGCCAGCTCTGCAGTGGGAAGGATGCGTAGCAACAGCTGAAACCAGACTCTTTGGGCTCAAGCTAGGGCTCCCCTCCTAATGGGAATTTGCATGTGAGCTGTAGTAAAATGTCGTGATAAAGTGGGTAGGTAGCAAGGCCGTATCTAGAAGGTGGCACTAGGTAACTGGTTGGCTTTCTGACCTAGATTTCTTCTGGATCTCTGATAAGAGGAGACTAATGATTAGACAAAGCTACATTAAGAATAACATATGAAAAAAAAAGTTTAACATATGATCCAGGCATGGTGGTGCAGGCCTTTTATCCCAGTACTTGGGAGGCAGAGGCAGGTGAAGTTTGAGGCCAGCCTGGTCTACAGAGCAAGTTCCTGGGTAGCCAGGGTCATACAGAGAAACCCTATCTTGAAAAACCAATGCAACCGAAATCAAGAGGAATAACATGAGGTCTGAATGTATGGCTCAGTGGTTAAGAGTGTTTGCCGCTCTTGCAGAGGACCCAAGTTTGGATTCCAACACCACATCAGGTGGCTCACAAGCACTGTAACTCCAGAAAATCCATTGCCTTCTTCTGACTTCTGCTGTCTGTCTTGTGCACGAACACAACACACACATATACACACACAGACTCATACACAGATACACACACATGCACCCATACACACAAGAGACACACACAGGCAAACACAGTTACATACACACAGATACACAGACATACACAAACACACGCAGACACACAGGCATACACACACACAAACATATACAGGCACACACAGAGACACACACATAGATACACAGGCATACACACATACACACAGAAACACACCCAGAAATATACACAGAGACATACAAAGACACACACACAGGGTTCACACACAGACACACACAGGCGTACACACATAAACGCACACAGAGACACGTACATACATATAGACAGACAGACAGACACACACACACACAAACCCAGACATGCACTTAAATAAATGAGTAAAAATAAGAGGTTACCACCTGAAGGAAGCCGGCTGGTGGAGACAAGACCAGAGCATGCCCAGGGAAAGCCTGCTTTGCACAGACTGGAGCGGCAGGTGCTATGCAAATGGCTCCTAAGTGTCAAGAGTGTTGGGTCCCAGAGCTTCTGAGCTGTGCAGGACCTCAGCTCACTGGCTCGGTCCTGCTCTCTGGAATGTCTTTCCCTTACTAACCTGTCTTCCTATCTGTTTTAACCCTGAGACCCTGGCCGAATCTTTGCGCCAGTACACAAGAGCGAGGAAATTTTAGTGGGTGGCGTGCAGCTCAGGCTCATGCTGTAATACTCGAGTCCACTTCTCCCTCCTGACCCCTTGAGACAGCTGTTCTCAGACATCCACTTCACGGGTGACCCTCTTCAGAGTGCTGAAAAAAAAAAAGACTCGGACATCTTTGAGAAATGGAGCGTTGTTTTCAAGTTCTCTTGGATTTGACCCATTGTTTCGACACCTTGGAGAAGGTGTTACTTATCTTTTAATAAAATCGGTGATGGTATCCTGGACGTCAACTCAACTTTTCTTTACCTGCCTAAAAAAAACTATCTGCCAATCTTGAAGTCCCAGAGCCTTCTGGGGGCAATTTGAATTCAGCTTTGAGGGTAAACAGCCCTTTGTTTCCGAGGAAAAAGAAAATCTCTTGGCTAAGGCTTTTAGATATGCTAATGAAAGGCTTCTGTCAGAAGTTGGTCTTTTTTCTCTTATTACAGCAGAGGAAGGCCTAAAGGTGGAACCTTAACCGGGAGCAGATGTTTCCCGAGGAGTGAAAGCTGAACAGTTATGAAGCTCCAGAGTCTCCTTATGTTTTCTTAAGAGGATCCTTTCCCTCCCTCTAAGTGTAGACCCCAGACTCTGGAAATTATTGTTTATTTCTCTGGAGATTGTCTGCCAGCCTCAGCCGCAGCATCTTCCAGAGATTAGGAGGGAAGGTACCTCTGCAGCAGGAAGGGTGCATAGCAAGGGCTTAACCGGTCTTTAGGGCTCTGGCAGCCCCACAGACTAGCTGTGTCACCCGGGCTAGTGCTCCAATGAGGAGGACAGAAGCTGGGGTGTGGCCATGTCTCAGGAGTGCGTGCCTGGCATGCACAAAAGCAAAGGTTTGAGTCCCTGTATTGAATCAACAGGCACGGTGGTACATTCCTGTAATGTAGAGGCGGGAGGCTCAGAAGTTCAAGGCTATCCTACTTGAAATGTAGCCTGGGGTGCAGGGGACTTTGGGGATGTTGGAGGTGGGAGGAAAAGTAATGGAAAACAGTACAAAGAGACTTACCCAATGTTGGTCATATCAAGAAGAACAGATAAGGGGGTGCAGTAACCCCCACCCCCAAAGCCCAGTGTCTATGTTAGAAGCACAGACAAATGCATTTGTGATATTCTTCACGGTCAGGATCATAAGCAGTAGTAGCCATTTGGCTGCCTTTTGCCAAGTAAATAATAGTCCCTAGGTTCTTTTGACAGCTGGCCACCGGCGAACACAGATTCTTTATTCTAATCTTATTTACTAACACTAACTCTAGGGTCACCCCTTAGGCACCATGCAGTAATTACATTTATCCCGATGCACTTAGGTAGGTTACAGAATGGCCGCCGAGGGTTAAAGATGCGCCTTGGGTTCAAGCTCTCACTGAGTTTTCCCTGGGGGCAGGATCAGAGCTGAGGAGAGCCAACACGGTGTTTAGACCTTAACAGTCAGTGGGAGAGCTGCTGCGGGTGTGGAGCTGAGTCATGGGGTTGAGCGGGCTGTATGACCCGGTCTAGACGGATGGATGGCAGTTCAAGTACGCCACATCAGCACGGGGACTGAGCCGGGAGGACAGTGGGGAGCTCTCTGCTATGTGTCCTCTCGGTACACATACTGGGTGGTCTCAGACCAACCAATAGGCACTGTCAGGGGTCAGGTTAGACGCCTTCTCTGCTCAGGATGTTACTCACTTCATTTTGGGCAAACCACCTCAGCTGCTCCGAGTTTGTGAGCGTGTGAGCACAGCGTCCTGGCATGTCTGGAAAGATGTTTCACTCTGGTCCTCCCAGACATTCAGCTCTTACTCTCCCTCTTCCATGATGGTCCCAAGCCTTGTGGAGAAGGGTGTGATCCAGATGTTCCATTTGTGGTTGAGCTCTTCACAGTCTTACATTAGTCTCAGTAGCACTCTCTCTCTGCCCTTCATTCCTTACGGCACGGCTGATAGTATTCATTGTCTGCATGCTGCATTGTCCTGGCCCTGGTTTTCCTGATGTGGTATTAATACTCCCATCTTCACAGATACTCCCAAGATATGCTTTCTAAGGTTTGCCTTTTTGCTTTTAGGAATAAGTTATTTATCATTTGCATGGGTGGTGTTACGCAGGTTGGAGCGTGTACGTGCCCAATAAGCGGCCAACTCATCCTGCCTCTGCAGTAGTGTTCAAAACGGAGCCAGAGAGCAAGACACTGCCTCGGAGCCACTGTTTTATACAGTGTGAAGGAACTCAGAGCAATGTGCCATCTGACCTCAGCAGCATTTCTAGGGGGCCGACATGGGGTTCCAGTTTAACTAGAAGAGGTGTGCATAATTACCTGGTCCTGGTCAAGGGGTGGTCCCATCCAGCACTGGCCTATCATTGCCTTGGCTCTGGGTCTAAAAGGCCATCTGATATATTGCTACAGATTTTAATCTGTTCGTCTCTGGCATTACTTTAGGAGACCAATCTGTTCTCACCAGGTGATCCCTTCTGGTCCATCTTGAGAGGGTAGTTTTTATGCCTAGAATCGGAAGTGGGTGCAAGCGTAGGGTAATGGCAGGCAGAGAATGAAAGCAGAGTTTCTAGGATCATATCCTATTATTTGGTTACCTTGCATGACCAAGGGAGGAGTCAATGCTTTACAATTGTTTTTCTGTTTTCTTTTTCATTTTCACCTTCTTTTCTCTTTTTCAAAAGCAGCTTCATTTTTCCTGTTCCAGGAACTGAAGAGATAGCCTAACGGTTAAGAGCACTTCTTGTTCTTGCATAGGAGCCCATTTCCGTTCTCAGGTGATGTTGAACTGTTGCTCCAGTTCCAGTGGAATCTGGTGCCTCTAGCCTCCTCAGTCTACCTATCCTCTTCCCCCCAGTAATTAAAAATAACATAAATAAATAACTATTTCAAAGGGACACATCAAACCAGAAGGCAGAAGGCCAAGTGTGACCTGAGATTCTTTTTCTGGACTGTTGTACAGAAGCAGCACATAAATTTTACCACCTGCCAAATAACTGAGACTTGGGAAAGATGAGCCGTTATCAAATTCCCCTGAATGATAGCTACAAAGCAAAGTTTACCTGCAGTGGGTTGAACCTGTGTGGATCTTACGATGACAGTTCAAGAGCAGCAATTTTATTTGGACCATAGGGTACTGATACAGCTCCTGATCCTTCTTCATGGTAACAGGATTGGGTAACCCTTGGTTTCCTGGAGAAATTACAGGAACCAGGGAAGAAGCCTAGGTTTAAATTTGTGCCTTTAGAGTTAAACCAAAACTCCTGAGACTGAGGAATCTTGGAAATAAAAAGGTTGTGACTTAGCTGCTTTCCCTCTGTGAAGAGTCACTGTGACCTGTGAATCAAAGCATTTGATTGTGGGCTTGCTTACATTGCCACAGGATGAGCCCATGACCATCTTGTGGGGTTGGCCTCAGGCAAGCATGATGCTTGGAGCAGACGTTGAGAGCTTACTTCTAATCAGGAGGCAGAGAGCTAATTGGTAATTTCATGGCCATTTGAAACATCAAAGCCCATACCCAGTGACACACTTCCTCCAACAAGGCCACACCTCCTAATCCTTCCCAAACAGTTCTACCAACTGGGGGCCAAGCATTCAAACGTATGAGCCTTTGGGGGCCACTTTCATTCAAACCACCACAGGGGCTGTTATTTACTTCTCTTCCTGCTGTGATAAGGTATCTGACAGAAGCTACATGAGGAAGGAAAGGACTATTTTTATTTGAAGTTTCAGGTGCAATCTGCTATGTTGGGGAAGGCAGAGCAGCAGAAGTGTGAACTGGCTGCTCACGTTGTGATCATAATCAGGAAGCAGAGAGGTAGGGGCTCAGGTGCTCAGTTCACTTTCTTCTCTTTACTCAGATCCCAGGATGGCGCCATTAACGCTAAAGGTGGATCTTCTCATCACAGTTAGCCCAGTCCAGGAGTTCCTTCAGGGACAAACTCAGAGGTTTGTCTCCTAAGTAATTCTAGATGCTCCTAAGTGGCAATCAGTGTTAACCATTACACAGAGTTTATTGAATGGATGTCAGCCAGAAAACGACCAGGTCTTGGGCCAAGTTCTTATAATTACAGTAATGAGGTTAGATAGCAGGGGGAAGTAAGACAAAGAGCCATGGATGTTTTTGGGATGAATGTTTGGTAAGGAAAAACCTAGATTGGTTATGTTGCTCTCCCAAAGACTAAAGATAGGGGTTGGGGTATGATAATGCAAGACAAGGATGGACAAGAGTGCTCAGGAAGTGGCTGTTGTTTCTGGGTTAGTTGGGCTGAATAGTCTTGTTTGTGTGTAAGCAGAGCACGGCTGCCTGGTGGCCGGTGTGACAGGATTTAAGTCATGGTGTCAAGCTACATAAGGGAATGTGAAACAGTCTTTTGTTGTTCTGATCTAAAGCTGCTGGTTGATCCAATTCCATTACCTCTTGTAGCCTCCATGTGCTAAACCTTGTCCTTAAATTTAGGACATCTCAGTGAGTTTCCATTCTTTCAGTACTCTATGATGTGTATTAAATTTCAACATAGGAAGCCTTGGGGAACACTCAAGGCCACATGAAAAGCACAGCCTCTACCTTCTTAAGTTGTAGTCTTGGAGCACACAAGTTAAACTGACAAAAGACAGGTCAGCAAGACAAAATAGATTTTTATTCCCATATATATGTAGATCTCCATAGAAAAACTTGACTGACAAGGTAGTGAGGTAGCCATGTCAGTGGTAGGGGTACAGTAGTGCCTGGTGAGGAGAAACTCAAGGCAGGAACTTGAAGGGACATCTGCTTGCTATTCCACACAGCATGACCGAGGAACTCACTTCACAGCCAAAAAATTCCACAGGAACTGTGGATGATGATGCTTGCTAGCTGGCTGTCAGGCTAGTTTGTACTCAGCTGATTTTTGTATACAGTTCAGGACCAAATGCCAAGGGATGGTATTGCTCACGGAAGACAGTCTGCCTCAGACAGGCTCACAGACCAGTCTCATCTACGCAGCTCCTCAACTGAGAGATCTTCCCAGGTGATTCTGGGTTTTATAAAGGGGAAAGGTAAAGCTAAGCAGGACAGGTGCGGTACAGATTCCTTGTTCTTGAAGACAGATTTGAGTTGCTCTTAGGAAGAGAAAGAAAGTGAAACTGGTTTCTTTTAAAGGATTTGCTTCAGGCAGATAAGGATGTCGATGCAAACCACAGCTATCATCTCCAAGAGACAAGGTACTTATGGAAGACCACACATCTAGGTTAGCCTTAATACCATGGTTCAATGTGGTAACCATTTCCTGAAGTTCTTGAGTTAAGATCAAAACTAAGTCATGGGTCAGGATATTTTTCAAATACATTGGAGGAAACAGCACGTCCCAGTAAAGTGAGGGAGTCAGCTATAAAGGCTCAGGTGCTGTCGGATGGCATTCTTAGCCTTTGGTGGAATCAAGGGTCTGTTGAGTTACTCCACCCCTAAGGAGTTAATGTGATACAAGGCTGCTAGGTCCAATGCAGAGGTGGGCAATGGATGGCTATTAAGGGGGTTAAAGGCAGCAGTAGACAATTGGTTCTGTGCCTCGACCATTCCAGGTCTTCACAGCTATGAAGTTGTCATCATAAGTGGAGTTCTCCTGTTCTAAAGACTTTTAGTTTATCAACTCAAAATCATTTTACAACATGTTTTCATGTTTAGCTGTTCTATTATTACCAGAAGTCTGAGCTGGGAAGACCTGACTCCTGGGTCCCATGGACCATGTTTAGGCTCTCCGTTCTGAACAGCAGAGAAATGAATAGGGGTAAAACAAGAGAGGAATTTGTTTTGGTATGACCTAAACTAAAAGACAATGGTCCATGGACTGACTTCCCAAGAACAGCCTTCAAAGGCTGGGGATGTAGTTCAGGGATAGAGCACTTGCCTAGGATCTAGCAGTGAGGGGAAAGAGGTGTGACCCAGCAGTGGTAGAATGCTTGCCCAGCATGGGGCTTCATCTCTAGCACCCCTATCAGCAAGCAAGCACACAAACAAACAAACTTTCTTTTGAGGTAATTCCACAGGATTACATATGGGAGAGCCATGGCCAGGTTGAGAGATGTGTGGTGGCCGCCCTCATCCAGCTGTGATCTGGGTGATTGCTATCTCAGGTCGGGTTAGTTACATCTTGCTGGACCTCTGGGGATTGTTACTGCTCAGAGACAACAGGGTCCATGTGCTGGTGTTCTTTTGTTTTTGTTTTTTTCCTGCAAGGCCCCCTGTTTCCCTGTTCCTGGAATTTGAAACGAGTAGAGAGGAGAGATGACTGCTTAACTTGTCCCTTAGTTATCTTCACCTCTCTGTTCCAAGTATCAATTCGAGTGACAAAGCAATGGCGCAGTGGGCAAAGTGCATGCAAGCATGAGTACCCAAGTACAGGTCCCTAGCATCCGCATGAAAAGCTGGGCAAGACACGTGCACTGGGAGATGGAGACAGGAGGATATCTGAGGCTTGCTAGCTGGCCTCAGCTTAAATCCATGCCCCAGGTTCAGTGAGAGACCTGGTCTCAAAAATAAAGTGGAGAGTGTCAGGGGAAGATGCCCACTGTCAACCTCTGGTTTCCACATGCGCACACACATGTCCACAAAGCTTCACGTACACATTTGAACACACATATCCGTACACAGCTTGGTTTGTATCCTGGGGACAGGAATCTTTTTTGGTTTGAAAAGAAATTATTATGGACAAGTGTGCCCAAGAGAGACATCTCACGAAGAAACTGGCACCTCAAGGTGATCACAACATGGTGAGCGTTTAATTTCTGAAAGGGAGACTGATGCTGGTATTGTTCAGTTGAGGTCAGATACATGGCCGCAGAAAGTCAGCAAGCAGAAGCTTTATTTGGAAGAGGAAGTAGTTGAGAAAGCAATGGCATACAGCACGGGGGAGCAGCACTGGAGACTTGCCCGGGAAGACGGTACCGGGGGAGGTTGGGTCCAGAGATGCAGATGTGAGAGGTTTAATGGGAGTCACTGGACTAGTTCCTTCTTTTATCTTAATGAAGTTACGCAACCGGTTACCTAACTGTGCCTCAGGAACATTTGTACTACTGACTCCAAGCTTCCGGATGTCGCACAGAGGCACAGTCTCCTT
Organism: Meriones unguiculatus; assembly: GCF_030254825.1. NCBI lineage: Eukaryota > Metazoa > Chordata > Mammalia > Rodentia > Muridae > Meriones > Meriones unguiculatus. Next base: position 125,755,185 of record NC_083353.1, on the reverse strand, counting down.
TAATTTTCTTAGATTTCCCCTGTCAATTGAGTGCTACCCGTGGCTGGTCCTGTGTGGGCCACCTGGTGAGAGTTTTAGAGATCTGCGCACACTCAGGGGCTTTGAGGTTGGCAGAGTTGAAGACTCAGGGGAGTGCCGGAAACGCTAAGGTCATCTCCTTTCTGATTAGATGAAAGTTGGCCACGTTCCCTGCTCTCCAACTTTCTGTCTAGAAACCCCGACTTAGTATTAGAAACCATGACTTTTTTGGGTTTGTAGTACGGCAATTAGCAACATACTTATAAATGGCCAATCCACGGGACATAGCTTTACTGTGAGGGAACGGGCAACAGATTATGAAGTTATTCAGTTTGTTAGAAGATTAGAAGAAAAGCCAGGGACGCTGAGATGGCCCAGCAGGTAAAGCCTGGCCACCTGAGTTCCATCAGAGGACTCCACATGGTGGAGGGAGAGAACGGGGCCCCTCACACTGTACTCTAACCCCCACAAGTGTGCAGGGCATGCTGGATATGAGGGTGCATGCCTGTAATGTCAACACTCAGGGGGCACAGGGAGGAGGACCATGAGTTCAAAGACACCGTCAGTTATGTAGTGAGGAGGTTTGGAGCCAGCCTGGGCTATGTGATACCCTGTCTCAAAAGTATGAAAAAAAAAAAGTCCTCAGAAAAAACAAACAACTGCCACAAGGAACAGTAAGTTTCAAAAGAGCCAGCTGACCCTAGCAAGCGCTCCAGAACACACTTCAATTGACGAGTGTTCTTCAGTGGAAACATGAAATGATGAGCTTGACAATCTACCGAACTGTTTTTTCATTAATCTGGGGAAGGGCACCAGAAAAGCGAACGAGAGAGACCGTTCAGAAAATTACTAGCTGGCCTTCCATAGGACGTGGGTTCAAGTCCTAACACTCATATATGGCATCTCACAACTGTCTGTAGCTCCAGTTCCAGCGGGCCTGACGCCGTCTTGCAGCCTCTTCAGGCACTGCATGCAAGTGGTGTCCAGATGTACTACATGCTGACAAAACACCTGTACAGTAGAATAAAGTATAATAAATAAAACAAAACAAAAATAATTTTTTTTTTGCAGTGCTGGGGACTGAATCCAGAGCTGTGTGCGGTAAGTGTCCTACCACTGAGCAATATCCCCAACCCTCGATTACTTATTAAATAGCAACAGAGGCAAATGTCTTTTTGACTGTTTTTTATAGCAACATTTCATAGAAGCTTAAGGTATCATTAAAGCATAACTCAGCCAAAGCAGTGCGCCAAGTGTTGAACCCCCGTGGTCCAAGTATGTATTATTTTTGTAATTTAATAAAGTGCAGTACAGCTATAAAGCTTGCAGGAAAAAATGCTTGCAGAGATAACCCTCCGATTTATCTTCTGAGATAGACGGCCGATGTAATGGTTTTCAAAGAGACGATTTAAACATGATGCATAATGTCCCTGCTCTTCTGACCCATGCCTATTCGTGCACACGCTTGGATGCCTGTGCATTCAGAGGGCAGAGGTCACCTTGAATGTGCTCCCTCAGTTACCATCCACCTTGTTTTTAGAGGTGGCCCGGAACTCACCCGTTAAACTAGATTGACTGACCAGCAAGCTCCAGAGAAATCTACCTGTCTTTGCCTCCTCAGTACTAGGATTATAACCACAGACAAGCACTCCCGGCATTTTTACATAAATTTGGGGTGTCTGACTGAGGTCTTCATGTTTTCAAGGTAAACATTTTACCAATTTAGCCATCTCTGCCCCTAAGCCTTCCCCCTCCCATCTTCTGCTCCATGTTTCTTTCTTAAAAAATGATCTACAAATATTCTGTGAGAACTCAGATTGCTTGGGGATTTGGCTTTCTTGATTGTTGCTCTTTTCCTCGCACTGACTAAAGCCTGTAAGTTGGGAGTGGTAGTGCGTGCCTTTAGTGGCAGGACTCAGGAAGCAGAGGCGCATGGGCTCTTTGAGTTCAAGGTCAGTCTACAAAGCAAGTTCCAGAACACCCAGGCCTACACAGTGAGATGTTGTTACTATTGTTTTTGTTCTTGTTATTATTATTATTATTGACAGGGACTTATGCATCTCAGGCTACTCTCAAACTGGATAGCCCAGAATTACCTTAAACTTCTGATCTTTCTTTACCTTCTGCGTCCTGGGATGACCTCGGCGTACCACCTTGCTCTGTGTATTTGGTGGTACAGGTCTATCCTAGGGCTCATGCACATTCGACAAATACCCAAGTCTACTAACTGAACTACCTTCCTACTTTCAAACTTTCTTAGTTTATTTTTACTGTTTATTCTATTTTTTAAAGACAAGGTGTCACTACCTAGACTCATACTCAAGGGCATACTCTTGCCTCATTGTCTCTGAGTGCTGGGATTGCAGGTGTGACTCACCTTGTCTGGAAAAACATCGTATTTTATTTCTGTAAATCACATCTAATTGTGTGTGCTAGAGGACAGCTTTTGGAAGCTGGTGCTTTCCTTCCACCACATGGATCCCCAGGACAGAACTCAAGTCCTCAAGCTCAGTGACAAACACTGTAACCTGCTGAGTCGGTTTGTCCCCAAACTTTCTCGCTTTGAACTCAAGCCTCAGAACTACATGTTTGTGCTTGGGCTATATGTGTTGAACATATCATCAACCAGCCTGCCCTTCGAGGCACTGCATAAAAATTACCAGCTTGATTATAAGACCTTGTTCTGCTGGCTGTGACTTCAAAGGTGTTTAGATACCAGCTATCAGCTTTGTCTGAAACTTCTACCCCAGGCAGGGATTGCAAGAACAGAAACACACACACAAACATGCACACACACAAAGTCCCCAGCATGCTTCTAAACACAATGCTGAAATGCAACAACTGCTGAGAGTGGTTCCAAACATAGTTATTTTACAAAGAGAAACACTAGTTCATGGGGAATTTACAGTAAGCTTAAGAAAAGAGTGGGCATTTGACTTTATTTGTAAACACCCTACCTAAGCTGAGAACACAGTGTTGGTTATACAGTTAGTTTATGACGTTTTCTGCCAAGATGAAGAATTCTTTTTCAGTTTTTACTGCTGTGGGTACGAACTCTGTACACAGCAAACTTTTCTATTATCGTCAAATCTTTCTTTCCCTCCTTCTTCCCTCCCTCTCTCTCTCTCTTATTCATCCTCTCTCTACCACTTTTCCTTCTTTCCTTTTTATTTGTGATTTTTGTATGTATTTTTACTTATTTATTTATTTGTGTGTATGGGTGTCTCCGTGTATATGTGTTGTCTCTGTGTGTGCCTGTAGACCTGTGTGAAAGTGCCCTTAGACACCAGAAGAAGGAATGAGAACCCCTGGAGCTGGAATTACAGATTGTATGAGCCATTGACATGGATGCTAGGAACCATTTATGTGTGATCTGGAAGAGCAGCGAACTCTCTTAACTGCTGAATCATCTCTTCAGCCCATTTCATTTTGATTTGGAGACAGGGCCTTGCCCTGCATTACAGGCTGGCCCGGAGCTCACTGTGGCCTTCCTGTCAGAACAGCTTTGAACTTTGATCCTCCTGCCTTTGCTTCTGGCTTACTAAGATTTCAGGAATACACCACCACAGTTTTTCTAGCAAGTTCTTGTTTATGGGCATCAAAGTATTTTTCTAGCTAGAATGATTCTTCCATTTTTCAAGTTGAAAGTTTGTAGCTTTCATTTCTACTTGAAATAAAATTTGAAATCTTGAGTGAGGATTTCTGTGTTATCTTAATATGCTTTTTACCATTCACCAGCAAGTAGCATAGCAACCAAGATAATTATATAAACACTTGATGTAAAAATATTCTATCTAAATCTGTGTAATTATATAATAACACAATATAGTAAGCTATATTTTCAGACTACCTCCTAGGCACTCCAAAGCTTTTGTACAGATGTGTTCTGGGAGGCACAAGAGTGGGAAGGGGAGAGTCACCTAAGAGTTGGCAGTAACTTTGAAAATAGTCTCTGCATCCAAATTTCTCAATCATTACTATGAATATTAAAATGCTAAATTAAGAAAAACAAGTCACCTTAGTTACCCTGCTTTCGGCATCCCTGGGTAAATGCACCTACATAGGCGCTCACTCTTGCCTCCTGTTAAAGCCCCTTGCTTAAGCAGTCTAGTGTGGTAGGCTTTATGTGGTAGGACTATTATCTATATACCTCAAGACCCAGCTCTACCACTCCTGGGCACATACTTGAAAGATGTTCCACCATACAACAAGCACATTTGCTCAACCATGTTCATAGCAGCTTTATTCATAACAGCCAGAAACTAGAAACAACCCAGATGTCCCTCAACCCCTCCCCCCCCCAAAAAAATAGCTAAAGAAGCTATGGTACATTTACACAATGGAATAATACTCAGTCATTAAAAACAAGGAAATGATGAAATTTGCAGGAAAATGGATGGAACTAGAAAAGATCATCCTGAGTGAGGTAACAGACCCAGAAATCTACTCATGGTATATACTCTCTTATAAGTGGATTTTAGTCATATAGTATAGGACAGACATACTACAATGCACAGACCCCAAGAAGATAAGCCTGATGGGCATCTTAGGCTTCATGTGAGCCCACTAGCTAGGGGAGTGGGGGATATCTCTGACATGGACTATGTTGCCTGCTTTTCGATCACTTCCTCCTGGTGGGACTGCCCTGTAAGGCCACAGGGAAGGAAGATGAACTCAATTCTCATATGAATAGATGAGCTGGGGTGTCTGAGTAGGGGGGCGCCCCTATTCTGAGGATGTGGGAGGAAGGATGGGGCTAGGAGAAGAGGAGGAAGGGACCTATGGCCAAGATGTCAATTGAATTAATTTATATATATATATAAACGCTTCAGCACTGCACTTATCACTGACCCCAAACTGCGAGGAAAAAAAAAATCTCAAAACAAAAACAAAATCTCAAAACAAAACAAAAAAACCTTACTAGGGACTAGAGAGTTGGTTCAATAGTTAAGAGTGCTTGCTCTTATAGAGGACCTGAATTCAGTTTCCAGTTCCCACTTCTGGTGGCTCCCAATTGTCTCTAACGTCAACTTCAGGGATCCAATGCTGTCTTCTGGCTTCTGTGGGCACCTGCACATATAACACGTAAGTAAAACTTTCATAGTAAGTCTTTCTAGTAAATGTCCCATGCATGCTGTAGTAGTACATGCCAATAATAATAATTCAGGAGGCTGGGGCAGTGGTTCATAGGGTGACCATAACTATGCAGCCACCACTACCACCTTCCAGCACTCACCGTACAACTAAGAAACTCCAGTTAGAGAATTCAGAGGGAGACAGATGGCAAGAGTTGCAAAGTGTCCTTATTCTCCCAGGAGGCCTTATGAGTTAACAAGTCCTTATTTGTGCCTCTGAGACTTGTCCCTACAAGGCCAAGGTTAGAGATGGCTTTGAACATGGAGCCTCTGCCATCATGGCTAACAGTTCAGTGACTACATTTTTCTTTTGGTCTCCACACGAACTGCTATTAATAGATGAGACATTGTGACACCTATTCTCAGCTGTTAACTTGACTGTATGTAGAATGACTGACAATCGAGAAATGGAGGGCATACCTGATCTGGATCATGAGGCAGAGAAAGACTGAAAACTTATTTATTTGAAATTAAAATTAAATCAGAAAGTCTATATTTTTATCTGCTGTCTGATAGCTCTGGTCTTTCTAATATTTGCTTTGTTTTAATGATTATAAAATTTTTAGAAAACATTTTATAATCATTCTTGATGAAACTCCCCCTTAGAATCATGTATGTATGTATATGTGTATTTATTTGCATATTATATGTGTGTGTGATTGTGCTTCTATAAGGTTTTCTTTAACCATAAACCCTTTGGCCAAAGGGCTTTTAGAAATCTAAGCTCTAAAATTGGAGACTTGGAGCCTCCACCAAAGCTGAGACTACACTGTGGGAGAGCAGGTAGCGGCTCTCAGGGAGGGAGACTGCATTCAGGTTCTGCTGGAGCTTCAAGGTCTGGCTTCCGTGGAAGGAGAAAAGGGACTCAAGATGCTGGGATTTGTCAGTCATCTTCCAACAGAGGTTGGAAGTCAGAAACCTCTGAGGGTGTTATCTGTGTCCTTGGCTACTGCTCAAGGTAGGTCTGACCAACAAGAACAAGTTGCCTGAAGTTAGAGAATAAAGCACAGGAGACCAAATAAGAAGAACATTCCAGAATTCTTGATTTTAAAAGTTGTGATTGCCTGAGCTTTAATGTGCTCTGTTGAAATTTTGAACAAAGGCCCTGCACACTTATACAGAATGACAGAAAAACAAAAACAAAAACCTTCTCCTTTAGAGACATGAAGCTAGAAATTATACCTTGAGAACCTGCACTTTGGAAATACAGTCTTCATTGATCCAGACTGTAATGCAAAAATAGTTTTTATTTTTAAATGTATATATGCCTGTTTTAAAATTTTTCATAAATATTGTAGGAAAATATTAATGTCCATTATTTATGATTCTATTGAACTTTCTTCAGAGGGTTTGCTGACAGTAAAAGCATAACAATTTTAAGGATAGTTCATTTTACATCATAAATAATCTGGAAGGCCACTCAAGAGTTTTTCAACATCTAAACAGCAGATATTGAGAATATTAGAAGTTAAAAAAAATGACAGTTACTTAAAAATGGTTCGTAGATTTTATTCTTTTAGGTATTAGAAGTAGAAAAAAAATAGGTATCCAACTGGGTTTCAGTGGTTATGTTGGATCTTTCCTGAATTTCTTACTGTTTTGGGAATTATGTTCTTATTTGCAACCAATAAATATATGTTTTGTTCATGATAGTGTTTTAGTTAGAATAATGGCTAGATTATGCCACAGAAGAGTCTCAGACTTGGGGCAGATGAGACAGCCAGGTGGTAAAGGTGCTTGCTGCCCATCCTGAGGACTAGAGTTCTAGTCCTGACTCCCTCAAGTCTTCTCTCCCTCTGACTTCCACCCATATGCTGTGGGTTGTGTATGCACAAATACAAATAAAGTAAATGCACAGGTAAATATTTATTTTTTAAGTTTTAAAATTAGGGTAGCTTTAAATGCCATATGCCCCCAACCCTACAGTTAATGGCTAAGTGGGGAGGCGAGCCATTTTCTTTAGTGCTGTAGCTGCTGTTAAACTTGCTGCCCCTGTAAGCACCTCACCACCTTGCAAAAAACCCTAATTAAACTCAATGGATCATAGAAACAGAGCAACCAGGCAAGCAACCTACAAAACAGAAAACGCGAAGACATGAACATAGAAGAGGGGAGGGTGAAAAAGTTCAGCTGGAGTTGGGTGGGGGTGTGTGAGAGAGGCAAAGGGAGGAGTAAAAATCACAAAAGCCCACTATGACATATATGACACCATCATTAATAACAGATAATACAAATATTATGTTTTAAAATGCTATTGGACAACTGTCTTAGGGTTTCCATGGCTTTCGAGACACCATGACCAAGGCAACATTTATGACGGTAATCATTTAATTGGAGCTGCCTTACAGTTTTACAGGTTTAGTCCATTATCATCATAGCAAGAAGCATGGCAGCGTCCGGGCAGACATGCTGGAGGAACTGAGAGTTCTACATCCTGATTTCACAGGCAGCAGAAAAAGACTGTATCACTCAGCGTAGCTTGAGCTTATATGCTACCTTAAAGCCTGCCTCCAGCAAGGCCACATCTAACTGAACAAGCCCAAACCTCCTAATACTGTCACTCCCTATGGGCCAAGCATTCAAACACAGAGTCTATGGAGGCCACGTCTATTTAAATCACCACATTTCATTCCCTAGCCCCAATAGATTTGTAGCCATAGAACAATTACAAAATGCATTTAGTCTATCACAGTCCCAATAATGTTTAAAAGCCAAAAGTTCAAAGTCTCTTCTGAGATTCATTCAATCTCTTAACTGTAATCCCCTATAAAATCAAAATAAAAAAGATCACATACTTCCAACATATCAAGGAACGGGATATACAGTACCATTCCAAAAGGTAGGGAAGGGGGCACAGTGAGGAAATTCTGGATCAAAGCAAGACCAAAAAAAAAAAAAAAAAAAAAAAAAAAAACCAAACAAAAAAACCAGCTGGGAAAACTTTGAACTCTACACCTCCATGTCTGATGTGAAAATGTTCTTCAGATGTCCAACTACTTTTAGCTTTTTTATTTATGGTATATGTATGGGTGTTTTGTCTGCATGTATGCCTGCACATCATATGCATGCCTGCTGCAGCACAGGGCATCCAGTCCCCTGGAACTAGAGTTACAGACTGGTGTGAGTGATGTGAATTGAACCCAGGTCCTTTGGAAGGGCAGCCAGTGCTCTCAGCCACTGAGCCATCTCTCCAGCCCTTATTTTCAGCTTTTTTTGACTGCAACACTCTTCTTTCTTTCGGGCTGGTTCCACTCCCTGTTAGCAGTTTTCCTGAGCAGGTATCCCATGACTCTGGCATCTCTAACGTCTTGGGGCCTCCAAGGCAATCCAGGTTTCACCGTCACAGCTTCTGGAACACAGCCTCTGCTGCTGCTGTTCTTGGTGGTCATCCAAGAACATGGTAATGGCATGTCCAAAATTTTGGGATATTCTGCTTCAGCTGCTCTCCACTTTCATCAATAGCTTCTCATAGGCTCTGTTCATGGTGCTAGGTCTCAACTCTTCATGACCCCAGTCCTGGGCCCTCAACTCCCACTAAGACTGGCACCTTCACCAATGGCCTCTCAGAGTGCCAAGCCTCAGCTGCTCTCCATGACCCCTTCCTTCTATCCAAATGTGGCCAAAGCTGCCAAATTCTGCTACTTGCTGGGGCTGGAACATGGTTCCCCTTGTTTTATAATATCTTTACCTGCTTTCTGTTTTGAATAGTTTCTTTCACTGCCTAAGCTTGGCTGTCCAGGACCTTGCTCTATAGACCAGGCCAGACTTGAACTCAGAAATCTGCATGCCTGTCTTCTGAGTGCTAGGATTAAAGGTGTGTACCACTATGTCTGGACCTAAGCTTTTCTTTAATTCCTTTTCCGTGTAGATCTATATAAGCAGGGCCATTATGCCTCAGGTTCTGGATTAAAAGCATGTATCCTCCAGCCTCATGATTTGGATCAAAGGCCTGTGTTTTCCAGCCTCAAGACCTGGATCACAGGTGTGCCCTCCTTTTCTGCATTGTAGTTCATTCCAGATACAGTCAAGTTGACAACTGAGAATAACCATCATCATGTACCTCTTGTCAACCTCACACACAGTCATATCTCTTTATGTCCAAATTAAAACGATAACTGTGTCATAATAATGCCTAACATATGAGGGAGGGAAGGTGGGATTGGGAGGGAATGAGAAAGGGGGCTACAGCTGGGATACAAAGTAAATAACCCGTGATTAATATAAAAAATAAAAATTATTTAAAAAAACAAAAACAAAAGAAGTATAATAAAAAAATAATGCCTAGCATGATATAACTATCCCTTACACAACCAAAATGCATAAATAATAACCTGGTCATAATAACATCTAGTATAATATATAACTATCCCTCTTACAACTGCAAACACACTGTAAATTTAGAATAGGTGGCAATGTACCTTGGGAAACATCCTTTTTACAAGATGGAAGCTTACCTGAGTGGTATCTTGCATCCGATGTCATCACCCCTTAATTCCATTTAATACTTTAAACTGTTCATCTTCTTGAACACAGGACTTAGCCCATTTTGCTTCCTGGTGTCCCTTTAATCCTTGAAGCATGTATTTTATGTTTTTTCTTTCTCAGCTTGTTACACTTGATCAAAATGCTCTTCATAAGAGTGAACCACAGGACAGACTCTATACTAGGCTGTTTTGAGATTTCCTTTGCCAATGCAATTAATCTTAATCTCTTCACCTTACCCTCAGGCAGTCTTCAGACAAGGGCAAAAATCAGACACATTCTTCACCAAAATATCAAAAGAACAATCTCTAGGCAACATACTAAAATTCTTCTCCTCTGAAACCACCTGAGCCAGGCCCCCACAGTTTAGAGCACACTCAGCATCACTCTCTTCCATGTTCCTACTAGGTTGGCCTACTAACCACCCTCCCCCCACCAGCTTAAAGCATTCCACTGCTCTCCTAATCCAAAGTTCCAAAATCTACATTCCTCCAAACAAAAGCATGGCCAGGCCCCATAGCAATACCTCAGTCCCTGGACCAATTTCTATACTGCTCAAAACATTCATAGCTTCCAAATTACTACAGAACATCCCACCGAGGTGTCAATTCTCAATGGCTTTTCCAGCCCAAAGTTCCAGAGCCCTCAAACCACAACTACTGCTGTACCAAGAAGCATGTGATCCCTAATGCTTGCCTTATCTAGCCTGTGGGTGGGTATGAATCCCAGCCAGCCTTAAACTTATATTCCTCCTGCCATAGCCTTTGAATTCGGGGATTCCCTGGTCACATTTCTGTTCCCTACACAGATTCCTGTTGTTTTGCATGTTCTGCTCAATGGAACCTAATCAAATGGTTATCGATAGCCACTTGGAATACTGAGTCATGTCTAGGGCCATCTTGAAATATCACCTTCTGATGCACTAAATCAACAAATATCAACAAAACAAGAAATGACACTCTTTAAACAGAAAGTAAAAATTTCATTTCTCTTGCTTCCTAACAAAATAATTCTATCTTAACTTTTACTTGAGATGACAAAATTTCCATTAGATAACATTGTAAATAATACTTAAAGTTTTTGAAATGCTTATGAATTCTATGTAAGATGTTTAAAAAGTAAGACTATCAACACATATTGAAACTAAGTAGGCTATGTATGGTAGTGTCGCATGCCTTTAATCCCAGCATTTGGAAGGTGGAGGCAGAATGTTTTCCTGTGTAGTGAGTTTAGGCTAGCCTGGACTGCCAGAAACACATCTCAAAAGAAACAAAAAAACCTGAAACAACAAAAGTACAAGATAGAGTAGCATTTAGATTTAATCCCAAATGGGTCTTTTTAAAAAAAAATTATTTATTTTTTTATTAATTACAGTTTATTCACTTTGTAGCTTAGCTGTAGCCCCCCATCCCCTCCTAATCCTATCCTTTCTTCCTCATCTCCTCCCATGCCCCTCCCCAAGTCCACTGATAATTGAGTTCCTCCTCCCTTTCCCTCTGATCCTAGCCTATCAGGCCTCATCAGGACTGTCTGCATTGTTTTCTTTTGTGGCCTGGTAAGGCTGTTCCCCTCCTCAGGGGGTGGTGATCAAAGAGTCAGCCAAAGAGTTCCTGTCAGAGACAGTCCTTGTTCTTCTTACTAGGAACCCACTTGGAGACTGAGCTATCATGGGCTACATCTGTGCAGGGGTTCTAGGTTCTAGGGGTTCACCGTGCATGGTCCTTGGTTGGAGTATAAGTCTCAGAAATAACCCCTTTGCCCAGATTTTTGGTTCTGTTGCTCTCTTTGTAGAGCTCCTGTCCCCTCCAAGTCTTTCTATCTCCTCCTTCTTTCATAAGATTCCCTGCACTCTGCCCAAATCAGGAGACAGGTTTCAGGAAGAACTTGAAAAATTGAATGCTGAATAAGTGCCCCAAGAAGTTTAAAAACAGTTCATAAAGATGAGCCTTATCCAGGGTGATGGAGGGCAAAGACGGGATCACAATCTGGAGATCTGGGAAACTTCTGCTCTCATGATGGGATGGGCAAAAGGCAGGTGACAACCTAGTAAAGGGCCTTGGACTCTGGACCACAAGGCAGTGCCCATAATACATATCTCAAGAAGCACATCTTTCTTCTGTCTTCTTTCTGTTTCCCTCCTGGACCCACTGCCTGGCAGCTGCTCTAAGCTTGGGGAAATAGTTTCTGACAATGGATGCAGTCGTAGCTTCTCTAAAGTCTACTGTGTGAGTAGAATTGGCAACAACTATCAACAAAGACTCCCACAGTGTGAAGATGCCTCATTTAACTCTCAGTAACTATCACATGCTTTTAATCCTTTCATCTCCAGATTTCTTGGTGCCTAGAATATTTTTCCATCCTTCTTTCTTTTTTTCTTGGGGAAGCAAGAAAAAGAATGGTTTAGATGTTGCAAACTTTTCAGCTTTTTCTCTGAGCATTAAATAGTACAAGCTAAAGCCCACAATAGGATGAAAATAGCTGGGACCTTTGGTAAGCAGACCTGTGAAGATTTATTATTATTGTTATTATTATTATTATTACTGCTATTAAATATTTGAACTGAAAATCTCTTACTCTTTGCAGAGTTAGTGTCCTTGGCGATTCAAATGAGGTACTGTTTTGAATTGGTTTCTAAGCAGGGTGGATTTTGTGTTTCTAGTTTGTGTTCCCAGTTCCCATGAATCTACTTTTCTCATAGCTTTAAGTACAGTTCCAGAGTGGGGTGGACTTTATAGTTAATTCCAAATGGAACCAGGTGTTTATTCCAAATAAATAAAGATCCTTGAGTCCATAGAGAAAACTTATAAGCACTGGCTTCATTTAGTAGTGGTCTTCATTGCATTGAGCAGTTCATAGCTCTAGAAGCAAGGGACAACCAGTGGAGACATATTCTGTTCTGTGTAGAGTAAGAACAGAATAAGCACATGGCATAAGCACTCATTTAGTGTCAGAAAGAGTTGTTTTGAAACTTCTCCCTAAACTAGGTACCTATATATAGTCAATTACTGCAAGCGGCAAGCATGTTTTCACAAACTACAGAATGAAGTATTACTTGATTCCATGGCTGCAGGGACTGTATCTTTCCAGCTAATTGTTGTTTCCTAGGTTTCTGGAACATAATTGGTGCTCAGTAAATTCTTTTGCATAAACCAGGAAGCAAACAAATATTCATTTCTGTCATCCTAAAGGGTTATATGTAAAGCCTGCTCTTGAGATGGCAAGAGTCTCATCACTCCTGTGTCCTTCTTTCATCTACTTGTTAATGAGAAAAACATATTACATTTAAAAACATTTAATATTCACTGAAATAGATCATATCATAGTTTGAATTAATTCATATAATCAGAGGAAGAAAAATCTTGCTTCTTTTATATGTGGATAAGTTCCTTGGATAAATGGACCATTGAGTGCTTTTCTATTTTAATGTGAATGGGTATTTTGTCTGCATCTAAGTCTGTGCATCATGTTGGTGTCTGATGGCCATGAAGGCCAGAAGAAGGTATTGGATTTTGTGGAACTGAAGTTGCAGATGCTTGTGAGCTCTCATATGAGTGCTGGGAATTGAACCTGGCCCTCTGGAAGATGAGCCTGTGCTCCTAATTAACAAATACATGGCCATGTGGAGTCATCATTTTAGGTGCTAACAAATGACACCCACTCCACATGGCCATGTATTTGTTAATTATGGGGATTTAACCATTCCTTCCACAGTGTTTAAGTACTTCACAATGTCATGGTGGCACAATCAAAATATATGATGCTATCAGACAATTAAAAAAAAAAAAGCCAATGGGCTGCTGAGGTGGCTTCCCACCAAGCCTGACCCCCTGAGTTCTATCCTCGAAACCTATATGGTGGGAGGAGAAAACTGACGCTCACAAATTATTCTCTCACTTCCACACACACACATACACACACACACACACACACACACACACACACACACACAAACACAAACACCAGGTAAACAAATGTGATAAAGAATTCTTGAAAAGAATTCTCTGAAAGAAAACAAGACGAATCTACAGAATCTCTTTCTAGTCAACCTTAGCCAAATGGGACTGAAAAGCACCATCCTTTAGAGTGATGGTGAGGATATCTGTTTTGGCTAGAGTGGCTTTCCAAGGAGTGTAGAGCAATAGCCTTTGTTTTTTGTTGTTATTTCTCGTCTTTGCTAAGGCTTAACTTCCTTTTCATTTCTACTGCAAATGAAAGTAAGGAAGTAGCAGTGTCTTGGCTCTCGTGGTTTGAAAGAGTCCTACCAGAGTAGGGAATGGAGCTTGAATGATGGACTGCTCAGTGTTCAGAGCATCTGCTGCTCTTCCAGAGGACCCGAGTTTGAGTCGCAGCACTCACATTGAAGCTTCCAACCTTATCTCCAGTGCCTCGTCTCAGGATCCTCAGGCCTCTGATGGTACGCATACATGTGGTGCACAGATGTACATGCAGGAAAAGCACCCATTTGCATAAAAGTGAGTAAATAAAATGTAAAAAATCCTGACAGTTGTTTGGAGGAAGCCTCAAATCTCTTCAGTGCTGCAGAAATTGCCGAATCCACTGTGCTGCCCAGTGGATGTTGTTCATGACGCCACATGAATCTTCCTGTAATAATGTTGATAGTTGTCAGGCCCTGTGCTAGGAACTAAGCACTTTAAAGGATCACCTTATTAAACTCCCCTAAACCCGTGCTCATTTTATTGTCTTAAAGAAATAAGTTATCCAGGGAAGGAACTGTAAAACTGAGGTCTGAACATCAGACTCTATTTTGGGGTCCACTTGACAGTGCATCTCCCATCATCTGTTTGAGAAGCTGGACTTTCATTCTGTGTGCATTCCCACAGGGAAGGGAGAGTAGCTGCCAAGGTGATAAAGGGAATGTGATTTTATCAGTTTTACCCTCTTATTTGTGTATCTCCTTACACTTAGGAGATCCCAGATTTTGAATGGGTTTGGGTGTTTGCAAGGACACTGTGTACCTTACAACACTAGGCTGACTTGACATAGGTCTTCTCAGTCCTTTAATAAAAAGGAAACAACACTTTACCAGACTTCTGTGATGCAAAACACACAAGTTATCCAAGAACAAGGGAAAAATAAGTGAGCCTAAAGGCAGGGCAAGAGGGATAATATCAAATCACAGAAGTGAAAAACTGGACACATAACAGACAACATCTTTAAGAATATAAATTAAAAAGTGTTCCCAAACCTGTTTCCCACGGTTTTCTGGCTTAATCAGAAAGGCAGCTAGAATGCTGCTACAGCAAGAAGACAGGTCATATTTTCACCCATTTTAATTTAATCTGGTGTATCTCTTGCAAATCTAATCTTCCTTAGTATTGTGAGGCATCCACCAGAGAAGACCATATTGACATGCTTCAAGCCAATAGAAAGACTTTATTAGCAGGTCAGCAAGGACAGTGGATGTTCAAGACCCATGTGCAACCCAGAGCCTCTCTCAGAATGACCTTTTAAATACAAAAGCCACATCCTGGCTTGACACACCTCTGTCAGCAAGAACAGTTAGCCAGAACTGGAACTTCACAAGCCAAAAACAAAGTTACAATATGCAGGGACTTTCCCAGATGATGGACTTTGATGGATTAGGTTGTTCTCATTTTGTTAGGTGTTGTTGCTTAAGTGCTGGGTTACGAAGCCTGAATGGTACTTCCATCATGGCGTCAGTTGTGCTAAGTTCTGGGAGCCTCTGACATGAGTTGCTGTGTGTTGTCCAGTCATTTCCTTGTTTTCTCCATTTGTGACTCAGTATTGAGGTAGTGGCTACCCGCTCTATTGAAGAAGCTGGTTTGATCATTAGTCCTGGTCTCCAGTAATGCAAACGCAAAGACCTGTTCTAGGGTACCAAAATCACCTTGCTCCAGTCAGGGCCAGGCGAGTCCTAGAAAATAGCATCTCCTTTTCATTCCCAAGATTATTAAGAAAGCAAAAGAGGAAGGCAATACTGAGTAGCCAGCCCTCATTACTGCACAGAGGGCAGGTTTTATTGTAGGTCAGTTACAATTCTGTTGTGTTATAATCATTGATTTGCTTATTAGCATTTCATATTCAGGCAGAGAAATTAGGCCTCCCTTTGAGTTTGTATCAGGAAATTTTGTGAACTAGTTGGTGGAGAAGTACCTTGAAAATGAAGTAATGGCAAAAGGAGATTTTAGGAATGCCAATGGCTGTGACAGTCTCTGTCCTCCTGTTCACACTTCCTCCCAGGATAATTGGAAATGTGAGAAATGTGTGTAACCATATCAGCGTGTGCCAAGAAACATTGTGGGAAGCACCGGGTTTTGGTGGTGACGGTCTAAGCCAGGGCCAAGGGCTCAGAGAGCTAAAAGCACATTGCAAAACAGAAAGATAGAGACTAAGATAGCTGAAAACTAACAGAGAGGCCTCAGCAGGTGCTCACCCTGTACTCACAAGGGCCTGAGTTCAGAGTACACACATAGAGAAACTAGTCATGGCGCCATGTCCTTGTGCTTCCAGAGATTTGGGGGGCAGTGACTGGTGGGTTCCCTAGATCTGCAAACCCAGGCTCAGTGGGAGACCCTGCCTCAGAAAAGAAGTTGGAATTGCTGTGTTGGCTTTGTGGGTACAGGCACCTGCTAACAAGTCTGATGAGCCGAGTCCAAGTCCTGGGTCCCACAGGGTGAAAAGGAGGAAGCTGACCCTTACAAAGTGTCATTTAATCTCCACACACCTGCTGTGGCATGCATACCTGTACTCCCATTCCTCCCCTCCCCACCCCCAGAACACGATACATTTAAAAACAAAAAGATAAAATTACACAGTAAAACAGAATACAGAATTATTTGGTTCTGTAATAGAGAGAAACTCTTCTGTTTATATTCAGGGTAGAGACCCATAAAAAGTCAATTAAAGATTTAAAATTTCAGCACCGAGCCTTGGGCCACTGCCTGTGTCCTGAAGCTCTGGTGCAGAAATGAGTTTTTTTTTAAAATAATAATAATAATCCTTTATCATAAGTTTCTTTAGGTCTACCATGCTCCCAAGTCTGGCAGGCTATTGAAATGAACTGTTAGAAATATTATAATAGCCCAGCAGATCCGAGAGATGAAATATAAAAATGCATGCAGCCAATCCGGCTGATGTAATTATTTCAGCTACACAAAACTACAGGCATTTCTTCTACCGTGGTCTGTTTGCAGCCTCCTGAGATGGTAACCTGTGATTTAATTCATTAGTTTTTCTACCTCTTCCAAAGAGGGGGGTTGGGGGAATGTGGGAGGCAGAGATGATGCATGTTGGAGAGCTGTTGGGATGTAGGAGGAAGGGAGGTCAGAGGGCTCTAAATTCAGAAGCTCCACAGGAAAAAAGCCCATGTTTGAGAGGGTGTGTATAAAAGGATTCCAACTCTAATTTCATATTCTGCCTAAAACATGAAAGAGTATGATGCATCTCTCTGTCTTCCTGGTAGGAGAGCTGGTTGTTTAATACTGTGGAATCCAGGCAATGCAAACCCGGCTGGGTGGCTCTGCTCCCTCTCCAGGGGAGGGGGCTGGGTGGCCTGGGCAGCTGTGAGAAGCGCTGTCTTTGCTCTCTGCATCACTGCCTTCCCTGCCTGGGTACCAGGCGGAGATCAGGATGGCTGTGTTGATACTTGACTCAAACCTGCTTGGTCCATCACTTCTTCTAAGGTGCCCTACAATCCTGCCATTACGGCGTTCTTTGCTGTCTCAGTGTGCTAGGAGAAAGGAGAGGGACACTTCTCTCTGAGATTTTCAGACAGTGGGAGGAGCTATTGAATAGCAGTCAGGGGGTCTTTTCTTAGTAGGCCATGATGTTGTGTTTTTTTAATTATTTAAAAAATTTTAATGCGCACATGTATCTGAGTAAGGATTTGTTGTGAGTGCAATAGTGCCTGCTGAGGCCAGAAGAGAGTTCCAGAGCTAGTTACAGGTGGTTGTGAATACCAGTGTGGGGGCTGGGAACTGAACATCTGCTCAGCATGAGCAGTAGGAGAACAGCATATACTATAACCACCAAAAACCATCTCTCCCTGCCTGGACCGTGATTATAAACTGGGAAGGGGGCTGTGGCTCCGGCTGTGGTTTTGGCTGCATGCTTATCTAGCACATAGGAAGCCCTAAAACCCGAGGTGTGGTACCACCCTCCTGTCACCTCAGCCCTCAGAAGGTAGAGGCAGGAAGAGCAGAAGTTCAAGGTCATCTTGCCTACATAGAGGGTCTAGGCCAGACCTACAGGAGAGCCTATTTTATAAGCAGGCCAACAAATATTTATTTATTTTTTTTCCCTAAAGGCTATGACTTTTCCAACATTTCAGAAATCACAAGACTCGGTATTTACGGAGGGGTTTTGATGTGCAGGTAGCAATTTCCAGCATCTCTTCTAATCTAGCTTGCAAACAGAAGTGGGCTGTGACAGGTGTGTCCTGGTGCACTTCCATGACGCTGTTGGCGTCTTACCTTTGGGTGCAGGCAGCCATCTTCCAGACTTTGATTCCTGCCTCCTCCAGGAGCTCCCAGGCGAGATTCGGGGTCGGCTGGTAGGAAAAGCATCAAGCATCCATCTTTCCAAAGTGGCAGTTTCTCTCAGTCCCACAATTCTCTGTATAATTAGGAAGGTTTCTAGAGCAAATCAATCCATGTAGTAACTCAGCCATCCCTGAAAGCTATTAGTCAGACCATCACAGATCTGTCTGCCGTGTTGAGGTTACAAACCTCTGGGGCGTGGACTAGACCTGTTCTTGTTTTTCGTACTCCACCACTGAGAACTGGACCTTGAGGAATCTCCAGCATCAATAAAATAAATATGTCACCTTAACTATTATACATACATGTGTGTGTATAAACAATGTATACTATACTATATAAGCATATATATGACTTGATATCTGTGGTGGGGTTTTGAGGTGCAGGTGACAGGTTCCCAGCATTTATTCTAATCTAGGTTACAAAGAGAAATACATATTGTATATATTCTTTATATGTATAAACAATAATGGAAAATTTAAATAAAATTTAAGTTAAATCTCTAAGCAAACTTAACATTGGAATAGAATGGGTCCCTTACGTCAAATTGGCATAAATTCTGGCTGAGCCCAGCTTAGTAGAATACGCCATGGCAGGAGTTTTAGATTTTGGACGAACCTATCATCTGACACCTGTGTCCAGTTAGTCGTCAACTCTGCAGCTCCCTACATTGTGCTTTGTAGCTATTTTTTACATTTAAAAAGTCACCCCCTCCCCCCAAAAAAGTCACCACTCATAGCCACCTCTTTCTAAGGGTTCCACACCTGGCAGGGGCAGGATGTCCTGAAACACCATTTATAATTTTGCAATAATTTAAAGTTTTTATCTTACATTGATTATATTTGGATAGAACTTAGAACCGTTTAAACTATTCACCCATTTATTCATTTCTATTTATACCGTGAGACTGCGTTTCTGTTTATATCTTGCTGTGAGATCAGGTCTTCAAAGCAACCAATGTGAGACTGAGTCTCTTGTAGCACAGGCTAGTCTCAAACTTGGTATGTAGTTGAGGATCGCCTTGAATTCCTGATCCTTCCGCCTCTACCTTCGGAAGGCTGGAATGACAGGGATCAGTCAGCACCTTTTTTAGAACCTTGTATTTTAAGTCATAGCAGTGCTGTTTTTTTCCGTCATGCTTTATTTTTAGATTGATTTTCATCTGGCTTTAGGACCATTCACGTGCTCTCCCACATCATCTAGACAGCCGTGTTTGTTGTTAATGACCCTTTACTGCGCAATTTTGCTTCTGCGCTTTGCCTTCCTTAGAGCTCACTAGCCCCCATCTCACAAAGCTTTCATTGCTCCTCTTAGGTAGCTTCTTTCCTTCTTATATCCAACGAGCACCATTTGTAACCTCCTCTGCACGATGCATTGTTAATAGACATACTGTACATGATACTAACTTCCTTCCCACATGATATATAATAATATACTATATATGTGTCTATAAACAATAGAGTATGTACATATATATGACTTATATACTATAATCTACTATACATGTGAGTGTATAAACAATGTGTACTATACTATATATGCATATATATGACTTAATATTCATGGTGGGGTTTTGAGGTGCGGGTAATAGCTTCCAAGCATTTATTCTAATCTATTTTATTCATTTGCTCTAATCTAATTTATTCTACTCTAGGTTACATTGCTTTCACTGTTGCTTCAGACACATTGTCATTTCATTCCAAAAAACATTAATTCTTTTAGACTCTTGTGGCAAGTGAGCATCTGATCAATTTTAACGAAATCATCTCACTAACTGGATGTGACATTCAGCTCAGCTGGGTAGAAGGGCGGTCCACATACGACTCAGAATGCATACTCTTCCTGGGCTCTCATGTAAGCGAGGTAAACTTGGTGCCCCTTTCGCCCTGGCCAGCCGCGAGTACGCCGATGTCTGGTTCAGGCTGACCCCCGTACGTTAGGGTGTAGCCCCAGCTGTGTGGTTAATGCTGCACAACCGCTGACTACGTAGGGAGTGGGTTGTAGCTTGTTGGCAACTGGTGTTTGAACTTGGCTGGCTGGAACTCTCTATCGCCCACGGTAAGAGCTTTGTTGAGGGCACCAGCCAGTGGTGTGCTGGGGGTGCACATGCTAGCAGATCAGAATCACTGAAGTTTTCACCACTTTTGCCACTGATGTTGAACAAATATGTAAATGGCATGAGAATGCAATCAGATAGTGTAATGTACACCCATGTACATCCAATTAAAATGGATAACACACACTCCAAGCCCTTCGCCCCCTAGTGATTTTACTATGTTTTATCATTGCCTACGAGTGGGAAGGTCCACCAATGGTCTGTGTACAATGGATAGCTGAGAGCTGTGTGGTCACGCCCTTCCGTGGCTGTCCTCAATAGCTTGTGCTGTTTTCTGTATTTTTCTGTGCCATAAGCTGTCTTCAAACCAGTATCAACATCTACTTTCTTCTAAAAAGTAGCTTAATATGCTATTCATACTTACAGTCCCAGCATCTGGGAGACTCGAGGTAGGATGTCCATCAGTTTGAGGCTCATCTGGGTTACATGGTGAGTCACTGTCTCTAAAAATCTAAAAACAATTGCACACGTAATGTATGGACAGAAAGCACTCAAGCATATTGTGTCATGACTGTGGTATATACTCATGGATCAAAACCCAGCATGGACCCCCATCTCAGGAACCCTTTGGTGCAACTCACTGATAGAGAGACCTGATTCTGTAAAGTTCCTTGTCTTTTCAGTCTTAGTATTTTATTTCTGTGATCCCTGTTCTAGGCTTTTTTGTTTTGTTCTGTTTTGCTTTGTTTTTGTTGCTGGAATGAAAACACTCTGACAAAAAGCAACATGGGGATGACAAGGTTTCCTTGGTTTGTAGTTCCAGCGTATAACCCATCATTGAGGGAAGGATGGGAAGTGAAGCAGGAATCTGAAGCAGGATTTATGGAGACACGTCTTGCTGGCTCAATTACTGCCTAATGTTTGGCTGGCTTTCTTATATAGGCCCTGCCTACAGGCCTAGGGACGGCACGGCCTACTGCATTAATGAGTCATCAAGACAGTGCCCCACAGACAAGGCCACAGGCCGCTCTGATGGAGACAGTTCTTCAGTTGAGATTTCCTCTTCCCAGATGACTCTACAGGGTGTCAAGCTGGCACTGAAAACAACCAGGACAACCCCACACCAACACCACAGCTGATGTCTGTTTTAGAATCTGTGCGGCTAGCTCTTTCCTCTTTCCACTCTGCTTTGTTGTGGTTCAGACATGCTGTCATTTTATTCAAGAGAACATTAATGATTTTAGACTCTTGCGACATGTGAACATTTGATCAGTGTTAATGAAATTATCTCCCTAAATGGATGTGACATTTAGCTGAGGTAGAGAGAAGAGTGGTCCGCAAACAACCCTGCTGCTTTCTGGCCCCAAAGTATGCTTGGGACTTTTTGTTTTCTGGTCTTGAGGGCCAAGTACAGAGCTCAGGTGCTTAGCCATCTCTTTTCACCTTGTCTTTTGCACTCAAGTTGTCCTTCCTCTTTTTGTGCAAGTTCTATGCAGGGAGAGCACCCATGGTGATCTCTGAAAGCATTACGTGGCTGCATAGCAGCATGCTGACGTGGGGGACCATGTGGGCTTTGACAACAGCTTGGGGACAACAGTATTGCTTCTGGGGATGACTGCTGACCTCCACCCTCATACTGGGCACTCAGGCATGCTCTAGTTGGTATGCCAGGATAAGAGTGGCATTATGAGAGCTTTGAGAGGTAGCAGCAGATCGTGCTAGAGCTGAGTCCCCGGGGGTTGGGAAAAGGACACAGCAGGGCAAAGGCATGGTACAAATTTAAGTAATTGATGGATGTTGGAACGAAGCCCAAGAATGGAGTTGTGTGAGAATTCTGAGTGCCTGTAAGAAAACTTCAAGGGAAGAGTCTTGTGACTTCAGTTTCTTCGAAACACAGGCTCGTTCTTGGAGTGTGCTTTCATGGCCCTCGCAGGTGTATTGAATAGAAGTGAGCTTACTGCAGCTTACTCCTCACAGCTCGCTATTATTATTTGTTCATAGGCCTCTATGGAAAACAGGTTTTTGCCAAGTGTGGCTTATCTTTGTGATTGTTCGCTTTACTCAGGTAACTCTTCTTGATCCTCAGAGTTTAAACCGTCTGATGCTCTGAATAAAGTTAGCTATTGCATGAGACTTTAGTCCTCCTAATTTTAAGGCCCCAATCTCCTGGGTTCACACCACTCTAGAGTGGTAAATAGATGAATTGTAAGGCACTTAAATTAATTTGACCTTGAGGTCTGGAGCATTTTCTTTCCACAAAGAATTATTTGGAATTTAGGACTTGCTGGAATGGTAATACAGTTTTTATTTTCTTACAGGAAATATTGGATATTGAACATGTCTCTTCTTCTCCTGTTTTGTTGGAAAATATAGATCGTTATTATTTAAATGTGTGTGTGTGTGTGTGTGCATGTGTGTGACATGTGTGTGACATGTGTGCAGGTATCAGTGGAGGTCAGAAGAGGGCATCTGATCCCCTGGAGCTGTAGTTACAGGTGCTTGTGAGCTGTCCAATGTGGGTGCTGGGAATCGAATTCTGAAGAGCAACGAGAGCACTTAACCACTGAGATATTTTTCCAGCTCCTTGCCAAAAATTGAACTGTTGTGTGTGTGTGTGTATGTGTGGTGTGTGCATGCAAATGTATACATGAGGGTGTGCATGCCTGCACATGGGCACGTGGAGGTCAGAGGAGGGTGTTAGATGTTTCCCTTTGTTGCTGTTTACTTATGCTTTTCGGATGGGGTCTCTCAGGGAACCAGGTAGGCTGGACAGGACTAGAACATGCTTCTCTCCATTCTACAGTGCTGGAGTTGTAGGCATGCGTGTCTGTGCCTGGCTTTTATGTAGGTGCTAATGATTTGTGCTCAAATCTTACAGCTTGCACAGCAAGCTACCTTACCCACTGAGCCACCTCCCCAGCCTCAGTCAGAGCCTCTGAGTGCATCCAACACAGTGTCTCCTGTACTGAAGCTCAAATGTTAGCTTTTTCATCGCCTCTGCCTTTCAGCTCTAGCACTTCCAATGACTTCTGGGGTAAAATGTACATGTTAAATCAGTTTGTAATACAGTTCAGCTTTATAAATGAACTCTTACCCATGGAAAAATGCTTACATTTCTCTTAGGGAAGAAAGGACAGCCAGATATACAGGAATCAAATGACCGCATTGGGTTGCCCACAAAGTTCTGAAGCACAAATATTTAGAGAAAAGATTTATTTGTTGGGGGGCAGTGGTGGAAGACTTTGATGTTCTGAAGTCTTTTAAAGCAATCCTTGAGCAATGAAAATACAATGTTAAAACCCAAACACCCGCTCTCTCTGCAGGAAAAACAGTATATTACAACACACCGAAGCGATACAGTTGTGACTGCTTTATTCCTTTTCCCTTCTTTACAGCAGAGCATATATTCCCTCTGCTCTGCAGCCAGAGACATTTCAAGGAGATTAGTGTGTTTCAATAGGTTTCCTGTCCTTCCTTCAAAAGGAGTCAAGTATATGAAAAAGTCGAGGCAGATCATTAAAATTGTAATAATACCCCAGTGTGGAGGATGAAACGGAGGAGCCCTCACTCCTGCTGAATTTATTTTTAGCTCACCATGGTGTGCCTTTCTGTGTGGCATTCGGATCAGGTCAACCCAGGAAGAGTCACTTTAACACTGGTGTTTTGGGTGAGACATATTATTTAGTGGGCCTGTAACTGTTGAAACACAGATGGAAATAAATGGAGATGATCCTGTATCAAACCCCATTTGCTGGAACCAGCTATTTAGAACAGTGATGTGTCTGGCAAGTCAATGCTTTTGGAAAAAAAAAAAGCAATTGATTTCCTAATTTCAGGTAGCAAGGCGTTACATGATGCAGGCTAGACCTCTGCAAGGTAACTGTCACTTGCCTGAGAATCCTTGAGCCACATTTCATTTGCTTTCACGTCAACAAAGCCCCCATCTCTCCTCAGGAATTTTTCAAAATTCAAAGTCACTGGGGACAGATATCTTATTTGCTAATAAAAGGTGGCTTGATCAAAGGCGGCTCCCGTACTTGGAGGGTATTCTGCTTCACACTGCTCTGCCTGACTATTCCAGTTCTCTCAGGTCAATAAAGCCTTCCTCTGTGAATGAGAGTAGGATTTGGGGATATATAGGCGGGAAGTAATGAGGGGAAGGGAATTCTAACACTTCTGAAGCTTTGAGACTTTAAATACTTATGCATGGGATGACAAATATGCAATTGAGGAGAACACTTTAGCCCTTCCTGTGGTGAAGGTGCCTACCAAAGTCCACATGCTACAAATGTAATCTCCAATGCTTCTGTGTGGAGAGAGGAGACGACTACAGCATGAGTGTTTGGCCTCATGCATGGACCAGGTTCCTTATTGCGTGAGTGAGTTTGTATAAAAGCCAATGAGGATAGATACTTTTACTTTCTTGCCCCTCCATCTTCTGCCATGGCATGACTTAGCAAGATGCTGTCAGGAGATGCCAGCTCCTTGATTTTGGCTTTCCCCACATCCAGAACTGTAAAAAAAAAAAAAAAAAAAGAAAAAGAAAAGAAAAGAATCTCTGGAGTTTATACATGACCCAGTCTCAGCTATTCTGTGATAGTCACATCAAACAGATTGAGACCAGAATGAAATAGGAACTAATAGTTTTCACTCGTCTAGTGCTGGTATTGCCTGATTGCCTTTGAGTTCTTCACATAAACCTGAATTTTCACAAGGACTGCTAAAAAATGTTTCTCAAACTGTTAATGGATGGTGATTTGTTTTCCAGATATACAATCTAGAGAAAGATGCTCAGCCTCATTCAATGGCACTGAAAGATTTAGCGAGATAAAGTTGGCACACATATGGTAGGCATATTAGATCGAACTACAATATTATGTGTTACATAATTTTAAACATTCACAGGATTAGTGAGGAATAACAGCGATGAATGATATTTTACATTAACAAAGATGAGTAAAGCCTTTCTGTTGTGAGATTTTAATGCAAGGCTTTGGTACACACTCCAAGTTCAGGTCTGATCAACTTAAGAGTTACACTGGGTTTCCCACTCGGAGCTACAGTGTGAGAGCCCAAAGCTCCTTGAATTTCACCCAAACTTCCCATTTTCTTTATTGTTTTCCAGAATAACTTTTCTTTTCCCCTATTGCTCAGTGGCCTTCTAGGTTTTACTGAGCTCTTGAATTTAATCAACTAAATTTTGGAGAAGAGTCTGTACACCCTTTCTGGGAATGTTCATTTTATCTCATCTAGAAGGACTAGAATTTAGCTGAGTATAGTGGCACATGCATTTAGGAGGTTCCTGCAGTGGGTCATAAATTGGAGGGGAGTCTAGACTACGCAGTGAGACCCTATCACAAAAGGAGAAAACACAGAGACTAGAATTTTATTGACCATTTTTTGGAGTTGGCATTGTAAATCATTGTGAGTTGAATGTGGACTGTCTCCCCATAAACTCGTGTGTTTGAACATTTGCAAAGATTATGGAATTTTTAGGAGATGGAGTCTCACTGGAGGGAGAGGGTCAGTGTGTGGGGGCTTTGAGGTTTTGTGGCTGATTCTCTTCCTGTTTTCTCTCTGGAATACTGCCCTCATGCACCTACCACCAAGACTTTCCCATTACGATGGGCTGACTGTATCCCTTTGGAACTGTAAGACAATGCTTTCTAAGGTGCTTTTGTCACAGTATTTTTATAATTACAACAGAAAAATAACAAAGGCACAATTGTGGAGAGAGATGCCTGATAAAAAATGTGAAGTCTTTCCCAGCCAAATTATCATTCAACCAAAGCTTTGTGTGTGTGTGACTGCATCTGTACGAATACATTTTATTTTCATTCATTTTAAGTTAATTGTTTTAGAATACAAGATAATGGGATTCACCATAGCTTATGCATCGGTGTCAGTGTATATTGTCTTCATTGGCTGCTCTCCTCAGCTGCCTTCCTCTGCTTTCTCTTCCCTGGCTGATTCCCTTTCTTCTTCTGGGCTCGGGAAGATTGCAAAGCTGCCTCCTGGTTTGAGTTGCAAGAACCAGAAACTGCAGCTTCTTCCTCCAGGATTGTACAGCCTGAGAATGAAGCCCACAGAGAACTCCTACCTAGACAGCTAACTCCTCCCTCTAGTGCTCTCTATAATAAGCACGCAGAGATTCAGGAGGCAGAGGCAGGCAGATCTCTGTTGGTGCTGCTTCATCGGAGTGAGCATGGCCTATTGTACATGTGTCTGACTGTCTGTCCTTTCTTCACTCCCTGGTTGCCTCAGTCAGATTTTGAAGACCAAACCAGGCAGGATGTAGTGATTTACCACATCTCTTAATATCTCTTCTTCCCTGGTCATGATCCCTTTTCTAACTTTGTCTCTCTCTCTCTCCCTCCCTTCCTCTTTCTCTCTCTCTCTCTCCTTCCCTGTCCCCTCTAACACACACACATACACACACACACACACACACACACACACACACACACACATACAACTTAGTTTTCACATATTAGAGGAAGTATGCATTATTTGGCTTTCTGAATTATTGAGTGCTTTTGTGGACTGCTTGTGGTTTAAATAAGCACAAGGGCTTCTATATAGTTTAACTCTGTTGGCCTTAGCTGGGGCAGTCTCTTAGCTAGCTCATCTAAACTCAGCCTAACTTCTCTGGCATCCGTCTTCTCGTGTGGTTCTCACTACTTGCTTTCAGCTCCATCTGAGTCCCTCTGCTTCCGTCTGCGTCTCCCTTTGTCTGCCCTATCTCTTCTAGCCTTGCATGTTTGTTTTTTCTCTGCCCAGAAGTCCTCCTCCCATATTTCTTGCCTCAGGTTGGCCATCAGCCCTTTGGTATACAAAAAAAGCAATCAGCAGCAAGACAACGACACCCGATCCATCTCTTAGTGTTGCCTTTAGGGCTGTCTGGCCTTCATCTTTTGGGCAGGTGAGGAAGAAAAGCATTTACAAATAGAAAACTGGTTATGGGCCACAGAAATGACACTGCCAAAATCCTGCCAGCATTTAGTTCTCTGACGGCACAGAATTAATAACTGAAAATACAGGGACAGGCCTCTGGGAAGGAAGGCCATCCCAACACTAAATCTGTAAAACATTTTGAAATTACACTGTATGTGTGTGTTGTATACTTGTGTATTATAGTGGAGGCCAAATATCAATGCCAGGAGTCCTCCTCTCTTGCTATTTACCTTATTAGTTTATTAACTGATTAGCATTTTGAGACAGGGTATCACTATGTAGCTCTGGCTGGCCTGTAGACCAAGCTGCCCCGAAACTCCGATCTGCCTGCCTCTGCCTCGTGAGTCCTGGGATTAAAGTGGCCCACCACTACACCTGGCTCCACCTTATGTTTTGAGACAAGGCATATTCGTTACTTTTTTGTTGCTGTGATGAAATACCTTGACCCAAACTCTTTCCAGGAAAGAGTTTATTTTTGGTTTGTGGTTCCAGAGGAAGAGTCCATAATGGCAGAGGAGGTGTGGCTAGCTGGCCCCTGGGGCAGAAAGCTGAGAGATTACACCTTCACACCTTTGCAAACAGCAGAGACCCAGCCGGGAAGTACACCCTTCCCCTCCCCCCTCGGTGAAGTACTCCCTCTACCAGGGTTCTCCCCAAACCAACAGGGTGTGGTGCAGGCAATTCAACCGGCCTGGCTTCAGGGCCATTTGGGATCCTGACAATGTCCAATGTCACGACCTGGGCCAGATGCTCAAGTTATAACCCATCTGCCACTCCCACCCACTTTCTCTGCTTCGGTTTTTCTCTCCTGTGGCTGGGGCTTGCCCCCATCTCTGTCTCTCTGTCTCCTCACCCCCTACAATAAGTCTCTTTCATATTGGATCTATTAAGTGCATGGCGTTATTAAAATCTATCCTAACACCGGAAACCAAGCGTTTAAACTTGATGAGCCCATGAAGACGTTTCTCAGTGCCAGACTGAGTGGCTAGGAAGCTTTGTGTAGGGACAATAGGGGCCACAGGTTGGCTATGGTCTTTTTGTGATGCTCTCCACCTTATTTTTTAAGATAGGGTCTTCAGCCAAACCCAGAGCTTCCAGTTTTGGGTAGACTGGATGGCCAGTGAGGGCTGAGGATCTACCTGTCTCCCCTTTTCCGCCACTGGGTTCACCGGTGCTTTCCACCACTTCCTGCATTTTACATGGGCTCTGGTGAGGAGATTCAGGTCTTTAAGCTTTTGTGGCAAACATTATCTGCTGAGCTATCTCTTCACCCTAATGTATCACTTTTAAAAAAATGATTTTTGATGGTATTTATTCTTTTGGGGTTAAGCTGATATCTCACTTTACTTTTGACTTGCATTTCCCTAACAATAATAAATTGTTTATCATATACCTGAAAGACATTTGTACACCTTGTTAGAAAAATGTCTACTCAGGTCATTTGCCCATTGTAAAATCAGATTGTTTTCTTTTGTGTTTTTGGACATTGAATCCAGAGCCTCACACATGCTAGGCAAATACCCTTCCATTGAACTACATCCTCAGCCCAAGTTGTGTTCCTTTTATGCTCTGGCTGTTAATCCCCTGATGGGTGAAAAGTCTTCAAATATTTTCTCTCATTCTGTAGGTTGTTAATCACTTCCTTTGTTGTGCAGGTTTTTAGTGAATCCCATTTGCCAGTTTGTGCTTTTGGGATCAAGCCAAGATATATTTGCCCAGGGTAATGTTCTGAAACATTTGCACTGTATTTTCTTCAAGAAGCTTTGGTTTAAGTCTTTGATTTATTCTGAGTGGATAAACAGTGAAAGGAAGGGTCTAGTTCTTTCTTCTGTGTGTGGATATCCAGCACATTCTTTCTGCCTTGGTCAAAAATCAGTTGTATGCAAGTGTGTGGATTTATTTCCAGAATCACAGGGGCAGGACAGGGTTACTCTTCTGATTCTGTCAGCTTCTAAGGGTGAAGCCACATAGAGAAAGCTGTCTTGGTCTTTGGCAGGGCCATGAGAGGGTGGATATGGCTACTTAGTTGGCTTGAAGAGTTGGGCCAGCAGAGCCCTGAGGGTAGCGGTTTGCTGCTTCTTCACAGAATCCCTGAGGGAAAGCATTTCAAGATGGCTCCACAGTAAGAGCTGAGGGGTGGGGTCTGGTATGGGTTGGTGGGTATTCTTTGCGCCTAGTCTGAACTCTGAGAGATTATTCTGTAGAGGATCTGTTCACCTCCTGTCCCCACCCTGCACTAGTGGTACTGCCAGGTTGGACAGCCCCAAACGCCAGTGCTGGGTCTAGATTTTTCTGAGGCTCCATTGCTCTGAGGCTGACTCAAGTCTCAGTTTTCACACAGAAACTCCAAGAACTCTGTTCCTCTGGATATCTGTCCCTAGCCCCGACCTAGCCAAGTGACTTTAAGGAAATGACATCCCTAGGAATCATTTTGATTCCTATGAACTTAGCAATATTCCACACAACATGCTGTTTCAAACTTTATTTGTTCCGTGTAAGGATGTTCTGTTGAATCTCTCCTCAGAGGGGCTGTTGGAAGCAAATGTTGTCTTTCTCACATCATGTCTGAGCATAGTATTTCTGAGTGTTTAGAGCTGGTGAGATAAGTCATTTAAGACAAATTTCTACTTTCTACTTCATCTATCTATCTATCTATCTATCTATCTATCTATCTATATCCATCTATCAATCATCTATCTGTCTACCATAGATCATCCCTCTATATATCTATGTATCTATCACCATCTATCATCGTTTGTTCATTTATCCATCTATCACCTATCGTCTCATTGTTTTAGTACCTTTTAAATTGTAATGCTATTTTATAATTTTAATAGTGAACACATACAGGGCTGGGGAACTGGCTCGGCAGTTAAGAGTGTATACTGCTCTTGTAGAGGGCCTGAGTTCAGTTCCCAGCACACACATTGGGTTGCTCACAACCCCCTGTAGTTCCTACTCCCAGGGATTCTGTCTTCTCTGGACTGCACTGGTAACTGCACTCGAGTGTACACACTCCCCTCACCCTTATAATTAAAAATAAAATTAATGTTTAAAACCATGAACAGATACTTTGTATTTATTTATTGTTTTTTTATCATAAATTACTTTTATTTGTATATATAACAATATTTTTATTTATCTAGAAAGATGAGTACATAGGCTAAAAGAGTAGGCGCAGGAAGGATTGGTTTGCCATTTTCACCACAAACTGCCTGAAAACGTGGATATTAAAAGTTGAAGCAATTCAGTCTTACCAGGAGGGAAGGAGAACATGTGGGAACAGGAAGATAAGAAGGATTACTGGATTAAACAGACGATCATCCGAAAACATGTCTGACTTCTACAAACAGATGTTAAGACAGGTACATTTCTAAGGCGTCAGTTCCACAGCAAGTGAGAAAAGCCCTAGAACAGAGAGAAGCTCTGAGGCCACCTCGGGGAGCAGTGAGATCCTCAGAGATGGCCCAGGACTTACGGGGCTGAGTAAACACCGGGGCTGCCTTTCTAGGAACCCAGCCAGCTCACACGAAAGGCCCAGTGCTTCAGCAAAGCTAGTAAAATATTTTGTGCATGTTAGCAGTGCCTCTGAAACAACCAGCTCCACGAGCTTGAAATGGAGATCTCTTGACTGAAATGAATTTTTCCATTACACTAATTATCTTCATGCTATGCTCAAGAGTGGCACATTTTCATACGTGTGGGGTGGTTTGAATGAGAAGTTGCCTTTCTAATTAAAAAGAAAATGTTGGTGGTTCAGAATTTTATTTACGAATGCCTGTTGTGTAAGGGTTGTGTACGACCTCCCAAGGAATGCTCAGGCAAATGAGACACACGTCCTCTGCCTGTCCTTTGCTTACTCTTTACAAGCCATAAAGAGGTAATTAAGCTGCCATGTTTAGGATATGTGAGAGGCAAACAAAGAGTATTTGATTTATACTTATGCATTTGATGAGAGAACCCAGTCAGCAGGCCACATACATCCAGGCTATAGAGCTGTGTGTTAATTAAAGGTAAGAGAGTGCTTATTCATGGGTGGTAGGATTGATCACCTGTAAATTTTACTTTCATCACTGTTGTCTTTTGAAACTCATTTTCTGTAATCTACAACATTACCTGGTAATAAATTGATAATCCCTAAATTGACTCAGATTTAAACATTCAACAAGGAAACTACAATAGCTCTTATAGGTTATGAACTACAACATTGTCTTTTAATTTGTGGCTCCAGGACACACCACATCCTTTGTTTCTATGAATGCAATGGTGAACAGTTAAACACAGATTTACCTTCCTGATGCCTAAGGGGGTTAAATGAACAGTTATGACAGTGTGGTGTGTACGCCACAGTACTCGGGAAAGCACAATTTCATCACGGTGGTAATAGCGACAGCTATTACCTAAGTACTTAAACACATGCTCTCGATGAAGAATGCGTAGTTGTCACACACCTCTCCAGTTCTCACAGAGGAGAAAAACAAGATTCAGACTGAAGCGAGTTGTTCATGATGACAGTCGTAGGGCTGGGGAGATGGCTCAGCTGGGAAGAGCCCTTACTGCACCTGAGCAACTGAGCTCGCGTCCCAGAGCCAATGTAAAAAAAGCTGGGCATGTTCCAGGGCACCTGTGGTCCCGGGCTGTGGGAGAAGGGGCAGAGATTGGAGGATTGCTGGGGCGTGCTGGCTGCCAGCTGCACTCCAGTGAGGGACTAATCAAGGGGTTAAAGCAGAGAAGGATAGAGTAGGAGAGCCTGCGTCCTCCTCTGCGTGGCACACACACCTGTGCACTCATATGTGCATACACACACACACACACACACACATTTAGTTTTAAGATTTTATTGCCAATGGGACTGTAGAGATGGCTTAGCAGTTAAAATGATGTGCACTGTGTGTGAGTTTGTGTCCCAGCACCTGTGTCAGACAGCCCACAACCGCCTGTAAACTCGAGTTCCAGGCAAATCCAGTGCCTCTGTCCTCTCTAGACAGCTGTTGTCACAAGCACATACTTCTCGGGCCTTATAACAGTAAGTTAAAAATGAAAATAAGCACATTTAAATAAACATTAAAACATTTTAAATGGACACTTAAACATATACATTATATCAGTGGAGAACCATGTGATGATATTACATGTGTAATGTTTAAATGAGATTAAAATATCTAACTACTTACATACTTATCAATTTTCTATGATAACATTAAAAATCCCTTTAATATTTTGCAATGTTCGAATGTTATTCACCGTCTCCATACTAAGGGGTAGCATACTGGAACACCACTCCTCTCTGTGTTTTAATACCCACTGGTCAATTGTTCCTCATCATTTTCTGAGCTATTTTGTATGAGAAATGGGATGAAAATGTGTGTGTGTGTGTGTGTGTGTGTGTGTGTGTGTGTGTGTGTGTGTGTCTGGTCTGTGTGTGCATGTGTTTTAAAGACATGATTGTTTTCTTGAAGCCTCAGTTGACTATTTTGAAAGATTGTACCTAATTTGGACCTTTGGAGCATCTGAATTGTATAGCTCATGCTCATTTCTTAAACGTTGTGTCTCCAGTTAGACTGATTTGACCTTCATTTCGTTTTAATCAGTCATCTACCGTGTAATCATCCCTCTGGTGTCCGTAGCTGATTCAGAGATGCTCAAGTTCATAATATTTTCTGGACATGTTATACCAAGTGCTCATAGACTTGGTAAGTAGACATTACACACGCAAAATGAGAACAAACCAATTCTCACAGTAGCACACAAGTGGGGCTTCTGTTACAGAGTCCAAGTGTTCTGAGAAGTCAAGAGAAATCAGTGTGAGCTGGAGAAGTCAAAGAAGTCAAAGTCCTGTGGAAGGCACCGTTGAAATTGCTCTGTAAGTTGGCTGACATGTGGAGTTTGGGAAAGGTCACTCTGGAAGGGAAAAGACACAAGTGATGCTGTGTCATTGTTCTTCTAACAATGACTCGGCCTTAGAGGAAAGATGTTCAACACTGAACAAGTTGGGCTGGGGGATCTCAAGATGTCAATATCTAAGATATAGTCTGTCCTTTGTTATAATGGGGAAAATGAGCTAGTGAAGTTTGATGTATCAAAACTGGCATGATGAAGCTTCTGTTTGCAAATCTGCATTTTCTGGTTTTACTGTCGAGAGACTGTCATGATTTGTATTTAATTGCATTTTGTGTTGCATCCACAGATTTGAGTATTTCCCCCCTTTTCTTATATTTTACTTATTCGCTCTCCCCCTCCCTCCCCTTCCTCTGTGTGTATGTTTGTATGTGTGTGTGTGTGTGTGGTGTGTGCATGTACACACAAGCTCATGTGCACACATCACAGTGGGCATGAGGAACTTAAAAAACAACCTTTGGGAGTCAGATCTCTCCTTTTTCCATGTGGGTCTCAGGAACTGAAAGCGGGTTATCAGGCTTGGCAGCAGGTGTCAATCAGCGGATCCATCTTCCTGTGCACCTTTGATGCCAGGCTCAGTACACTGTCTAGCTCTTCCACGTAGGGTGTCCCAAAATGCTGTGTCTGTTTCAGCTGAAACCATATGATGCTTCTAGGATCTATTAACTGGTCTGAAAGTCTGGTTACACGAAATGGAAGAGAAGTTAATTAAAATTGATTCTGGAATCTTACATGAATGACTATACGAAGATGGTGAGGTGGTAAGACAGATGTCGGACTATTTCAGTGAATCAAGGACATTTAAGTGATGTATCTAAAAGATGGGAATGAGCAAATGCAATAAACTTATAGAATAAGAAGAAAGGGAGAGAGGGAATGGAAGGAAGAGGAAGGAAGGAGAGAGGGAGAGAAAGACATCGAGAGCCTAGAGAACACTATTCATACCTTTGGAGGGATTGTGATGGTAGGCATAAAGCTGAAAGTGGACAGAGGACAAGGAAGGTCACTGGGATGATGTGTGGGTCACCAGCCTTGCTAAAAAGTGAACACCACCTTGTAGTGTGAAACTCTGATTCAAAGAAGGCAGGGAGCCACGAGATATTCTCCTCTGGCTTCTCAGGCCAATGGCCTGGGCACATGGAAAAACACATGTACAAGCATGCATACTTTACACACACACACACACACACACACACACACACACACACACACACAATCAGAGAATAAAAAAACAAAAGGGAAAAGAAAGAGGAAAAAGTACTGGAAGGAGCTGGTTCGAAGAATCAAGTGCCCCATGTTCCAGACAGTGCAGAAGAAAGCTTGAGATGTCTGGCTTTTGGCTGGGCAAGTTCTTTGAAGCATTCAAAGCATTTATTAATTTGTTTATCTATTCCCCAAATATTCATAAACAGCTAATACTGTGTGGCATGTGCTCTGTCCACGATTAGCTCTCAGCAGACTGA
Organism: Meriones unguiculatus; assembly: GCF_030254825.1. Classification (NCBI taxonomy): domain Eukaryota; kingdom Metazoa; phylum Chordata; class Mammalia; order Rodentia; family Muridae; genus Meriones; species Meriones unguiculatus. Next base: position 125,720,660 of record NC_083353.1, on the reverse strand, counting down.
TAGATGTAGGTAGCAGGCGTTCTGTGTGGGGCCGAGCCCTGTGAGGCTTCCCTTAAGCTGCAAGGTTGACTCCCAGTGTGCAGAGTGTGGGTGGGTGTGTCAGCTGGGAGTATCTGAGCTTGGGGTATACAGTCAGGCTGGCTTCACTCCCTGATTAAATAAGTGATGAATGCTGAGCTCTCCTCATCCATCCTGCCCTCCTGAGTCAGTGCTTGGAAACCAATCCTTTGATTTCAGCCTGAGAGGGAAAATGTACCCCCTGCCAGTCGCTTAGCACACTGGGGGTGGAGGCGAGGGGGCGGGGCAGGCTGGCGCAGCTGCTCTTGCCTGGCAGCCCTTTGATGGATCACCTATGTCGGCCCCTTCCTACTCTTGAGTCCAAGTCTGTTCCTCTGGTTCTGCGCTGTAAAGAATGGCTTCTACCTTTCCTGCAGCTACTCTCTTACCACTCACAGTCTTGTCTTTGCATTTACTACATTTCTTTTTTGAAGTGCTGCCATCAAATCCTGGGCCTCACACGTACTAGGCAAGAGCTCTAACCACTGAACTCTGTCCACAGCCCTGCTACCTCTGTCCATTCTTGACTGCAGCCCTTTCCTCCCCGCCCCCATTTCCATCTGCACAAGCCTTCCTCTGAATCCTCAAACACAAACCAGCCAAATCCTTGATGTGAGGTTGTGAATTCTTTTTTTGTTAAAAATTATTGCCATTTAAATTGGCTATTTATGGTCTAATATCTTGAACTGGAGGTCATTCGTCAACTTAAATCACCACTTTACCATCTTCCTACTGAATATCTGAAAGATTTTTATTTCTCAAACTACACTTATAATAAATAAATGATGATGGTAGAAGAAATATTTTTCCCTTAAAATTCATTATTTGTCAAGTACAAACAGAATTTTCGATCAGCAAGAAATAAACTATAATTATCAAAGTAAATAGGGACAATTCTAGGCAGAGGTAAGAAATTTTATACTTTTCTAAACCAGCTATTGTACTAGACAAATATATTATTAATGTCCAGAGCTGAAGCAGATTTCCAAAATATTTATTAAGTAGCAGTTATGTTTTATGCACTATCCTAGGCATTGGGTAGATCAGCAAACAAAACACAAGCATGACATTTATAGACAACTGAAGGAGAAGGATATTAAGACACTCAAGTATAAATAAAATTATAAAAGCCCTTTAAGGAGAAGGCACAGGTTATTAAGAGGAAAAAAAAATAGAGGAACCTAATTTAGTTTGAAAGATTGGGGAAAAAAATCCTCACAGAGAAGTGACGCCTAAACAGAATCTCGAGAAAGGATGTATGCAGACAGGCAAGGAGATATCAGATGCCCAGCATGGGAGGATGCGGCCAAGAATGACAGAGAGTATCCCCCCATGGGCAGTGAAAGGATCACAATCATCCAGGCCTTTGATGGCCTTCTCAGTGCATTCAGTACCCTTCGCCCCTGGCATTGATTTCATCTGGTCTATAATTTTATTCACTTTGAATTTTTGCTACAGTGGGTATTGAACTCTCGGCCTTATACATGTTAGGTGAGCACACTTAACTACATAACCACTGAGCTATATGTCCTCTGAAGCCCTGGGCTGTACTCATACTTGTTTCCCTTTTTTACTGTTTAGAGAACAAATTGGTATTAATGCACTAGAACAGGTGAATGATGATGGAATGGTTAGAAAATGTCAGTGCACGTTGAAAGCAGTGCAAATGTTTGTTTACACATTCAGTTACTGCTCTTGTTTCTGTGATAGCAAATTTGACAAAAACAAAAACACCTAAAGGGAGTGGGTTTATTGACTAAAAGTTCCCAGGTACAGCCCACCATGGCCACTGGTCACAGCACATCTGTAGTCAGGTAGCAGAGAGAGAGGAATGCTGCTCTGCTCCTCTTCATATTCAGCCTGCAATCCCAGCCCATGGAACGGTGCCGCCCACAGTTAGGGCTGGTTATCAATCTCAATTAACCCGGTCTGGAAGCTCCCTTTCATCTGGGCCTAGAGGCCTGGGTTCATGTTGGTCCTACGTCCAGTTGAGCTGACCAGATTAGCCATTTCCACACCCGTTGTCAACATGACATTTTTTTTCTTTTCTTTATTTTTATTTTTATTATGTTACATTTTTTTTATTTTTTAAATTTTTATTAATTACACTTTATTCACTTTGTATCACCCCCATAATCCCCCCTCCCCTCCTAATCCCACCTTCCCTTCCCCTTCTCCACGCATGCCCTTCCCCAAGTCTGCTGATAGGGGAGATCTTCCTCTCCTTCCTTCTGATCCTAGTCTACCAGTTCTCATCAGGACTGGCTGCATTTTCTTCCTCTGTGTCCTGGTAAGGCTGCTCCCCCATCAGGGTGAGGTGATCAAAGAGCAGGCCAATCAGTTCATGTCAGAGGCAGTCCCTGTTCCCATTACTATGGAACCCACTTGGACACTGAACTGCCATGGGCTACATCTGTGCAGGGGTTCTAGGTTATCTCCATGCATGGTCCTTGGTTGGAGTATCAATCTCAGAAAAGACCTGTGTGCCCAAATTTTTTGTTTCTGTTGCTCTCCTTGTGGAGCTTCTGTCCTCTCCAAGTCTTACTATTTCCCACTTCTTTCATAAGATTCCCTGCACTCTGCCCAAAGTTTAGCTGTAAGTCTCAGCATCTGCTCTAATACACCTGCAGGGCAGAGCCTTTCAGAGGCCCTCTGTGGCAGGCTCCTGTCCTGTTCCTTGTTTTCTCTTTCTGATGTCCATCCTCTTTGCCTTTCTGACTGGGGATTGAGCATTTTAGCCAGAGTCCTCCCTCTAGATTAGTATCTTTAGGTATAGAGATTGTAGTATGTTTATCCTATATTATATGTCTATATGAGTGAGTATATGCTGTGTGTGTCTTTCTGCTTCTGGGATAGCTCACTCAGGATGATCCTTTCCAGTTCCCACCATTTGCCTGTAAATTTCATGATTTCCTTGTTTTTCATTGCTGAGTAATATTCCATTGTGTAGATGTATCACAATTTCTGTATCCATTCTTCAGTTGAGGGGCATCTGGGTTGTTTCCAGCTTCTGGCTATTACAAATAATGCTGCTACAAATATGGTTGAACAAATGTCCTTATTGTGTACTTGAGCCTCTTTTGAATATATGCCTAAGAGTGGTATAGCTGTATCTTGAGGAAGCGCTATTCCTAGTTGTCTGAGGAAGTGCCAGATTGATTTCCAGAATGGTTGCACAAGTTTATATTTCCACCAGCAGTGGAGGAGGGTTCCCCTTTCTCTACAACCTCTCCATCATGTGTTATCACTTGAGTTTTTTATCTTGGTCATTCTGATGGGTGTAAGGTGAAATCTCAAGGTCGTTTTGTTATTCTTCTCCTCTACTTTCTGCTCTCACTGTAGACATGGACGAGGGTAGTGGGCAGTGGCCATGACATAGAATAAATACCCTGTGTGGAAATGTCTTCCAGCAGGCAAATCAGTTCATTACTTTCAAATCCAATCTCAGTTTAGCTCTCAGGACATGGGCAGAATACCACCAGTGTCTTTGCCAGAACATCACACGAACAGGCCCTAGCTGAGTGTTATTGTGAGTTTTTGTTCTGTCTGAAACAACATGAGCTAGGTCACTTCTGTTCTCAAGGTATTTTCATCTTCTAAGCTTCCACCAGAATGCCCCATTAAGTCAAGCTAAAGGCATTTAAAGGCTCTCCTAGCCCAGGGTTCCAAACAACCTGCATTCCTCCCTCAAGCCAGTTCCAATGACCTGCAAACCACATTCTCAAGTTCATTATAGCAACAGTCATATTTTTCCACATCAGTTGTATGCTTTTTTCATCGTTGTGATAAAATACCCTGCAAAAGCAGCATAAGAGAGAAAGGGTTTGACTCACAGTTCTAGGAGTACAGTCCATCAAAGTGGGCAGTCATGGTGACAGGAAGAGAGAGAGAGAGAGAGAGAGAGAGAGAGAGAGAGAGAGAGAGAGAGAGAATGTTGGTGACTAGTTACCTAGTTTATTCTAGGAATGGGTGAAATGATGACGCACACAACAGATATTATATAAAAGATGTTTATTGGACGATATATAGAGAGAGGGAGGAGAAAGAGAGACATGATAAGGGGGAGAGGAGGACTCCCTGACAGAGAAAGAGGAGAGAGTAGGAGAGAGGGAGAGAGGGAGGGAGAGGAAGAGCGAGAGAGAGAGAGAGAGAGAGAGAGAGAGAGAGAGAGAGAGAGATAAGAGGCAGTGGTCCATTTATAGCTTCTGCACAACTGAACATCACCAGGTGCCTCTACCTGGTGGGTGACACATGATGACATCATAGCTTACTAGGCAACCCAGAAGCAGGCTGCCTAAATACTAACAATGGTGCCACCATAATTGGGGTAGGTCTACCCAACTTAACTAAAAGCTAAGTCTAGAAGCTCCTCACAGATAAAACCAGAGGCATGTTTCCATGGTAATTCCAAATCTAGTCATGTTGACAGAATGAACCATCACAGACACATTAGTTTGAGCCGACAGTATTTAGTCATGGCTGTGGTGTGTTGGGAGGGGAGTTTTCACAGATTTCAACTAGAGTTTTGATTTTGGCAGAGCAGACTGAGGTGCTGTTTACAGAGATGAAGAGTATAGACCAAGAAGGACTTCTAATTTTTACTTGGTAGGGAAACAGATTCAAGTAGAAATGTCAAGTAGGCAGTGGGACGTGTTGATCTGGATCTCAGAGAACAGAAATTGGCGAGGGAGAGAAGTTTGGGAATTGTTACCAAATAGAAACTAATGTCACAAGCTTGGAAGGTATCAGAGAGAGGAAAGAGGAAAAGAGGAGGGCTCTAGACCATTCCTCAAAGAGGTGGGACAGAAGAGATACTGGCCTAAGAACTCCAGATCAATAGAAGAAAAATGGGGAAAGGGGTTGGGGATGTGGCTCAGAGGTTAGAGTGCCTGCCTAGCACATACAAAGTGCTAAGTTCAATTCCTAGCACCTATTAACTTTAGTTACCATGTTATACCTCTTTAGAAGGCACTCTTCTTATCTACCAACATTACCCTGAACCCGTTTCTCACTCAACCTTCTCATTCTATTCTCAACTTCTATAAGATCAATAGTTCATAATTCCACACATGAGCGAGATCGTGTAGCATTTGTCTCATTGTTTATATCCATCCATCCACTGTATGCCTTGACTGAGTTACTATCTTACCTGCTGTGTATGTTGCCATGGTAACCAGGGGGCATCTCTTTAACATATTGATTTTTATTTCCTTTGACCATTCATCCAGAAGTGAGAGGACTTGATCATGCAGTGGTCCTCTTTTTAATTGTGTGTGTGATAAACAACAAACTATTTTCCATTGAAAAAGTCTACCTTTAATACTAGTTTCTGACTAATAATCTATATTTTGTGAAATCCTCAGTGTTTCAAAGACTCAGGGCCTTTGCTATGTGTAACTGTGCATTAATTAAAAACCGGGTATTGAGTTCTGTTTGTTTCTTCTCAGCGCTCTTACAAAGTGGGATCATTAAGTACTGTGTCCTGTCATGACTTGGATATGAGATGCTCTTCCCTAGCCCAAGTGTAAAGGCCGAGGTCCTCACCATTCGTGCTGTTCTGCAAAGTTCTAGAAATGTTAGGACGTGAGGACATGCTCTAGGAAGTAGGTCATTGGACATGAGTTTCTGCAGTTATCTTGTCCCCGGGTTCCTTCTCTCTCTCCATCTCTCTTTGTTTCTTTGCCCCACTCCCCTTCTGCATCGCTGGCCCATCGTGCCCCCTATGCCATGATAGATTAAGTCATTTGAAACTGTCGGTCAGATTATTCCCTTCTTTGTTTCTTCTCTCCTTTTTCTTATTGGGGTGGATGTCAGGTATTTTATACAGCACTGAGAAAAACAACTAATACAGGACTTTTTTTTTCTTAAAAATTAGTTTTTAAAGACAAGTATTATAAACAATAGTTAAATTTTTAAATGTTTAGAAGTTGTGCATGTATGAGAGAAAATATTAGTTTGAACCACATAAAATCGTCATTTGTTTTGTAAAAAAGATCTAATGCAGGCGATTTCATGTGACGTGATCTAAAACTTGCTATGTGGCAAACAGTTCCTTCCAGAAATCACTGTTGCTGTTGCAGACGGGGTATCAAGCAGGCTAGGCTGGTCCTGGGAGGACTCTGCTTGGGCAGAGGGCTTTGGAGTGCTGATGCTCTTACCTCCTGAGTGAGTGGTTGCGTGTGTGCAGTGCAGTCCTTGCGGCCGTAGCTGCTGCAGTAGTCTCTGGCTATGGTGATTTGTGGGAGCTGCATTCACTCGCCTTTTAGTTTTTCACTCTAAACATCCACGTGGGAGTGAGTGTTTTGTTTCCTCATATAGTCAAAGACTCTCAGGTTTTGTGTGCTCTTCGCCTCCTTTCTCTGCGTCCAAGATCTAATCGACGATATCTTAGACATTCAACCAGAGTCATTTCTAGCATTTCTGGTTAGTCTTGAAGCATGGTGGCTATGCTTTTATTTATTCTTCACACCGGATGGTCTTTGCTACTTTGTTGAAGAATTTCATGAGAGTAAATGGAGCTGTGGTTGAAATGCTTAGACAAAATCAGCTCACGTAACCAATTAGTTTTCTCTCATATAATTACACTTATTTGTTTTTATGTATCTACCTTTATATTAAGTTATATAGTTTATCTCTATTCTATAGGTTAGTAGTTTTTATAGTGAATACATTCAACATTCATTAAATGTGGACATGGATTTTTTTTATGGCGTATAACCACATGAAAGTATTTGGTTTCCTTATTTCTGTAAATAAGCAACTGGTATTTCTAATTCACAGAGTGCAAGTTATTTCTACTTGTACGTACATGTTTTAAATTTAAAAGACTATCATGGGGAAATAAATCCAAATTGAGGTAGGCAGGCTTCATCTAGTTCTTGCTCCTGTTATGGGTAAAACATTGAATAAAAAGTTTCAGACTGCTTTGAAATGGGATGGAAGGAGATGTACATTAATGTATATTCTTGGGATAGTTTATGTAGTATCTCTTAGAAGACCATGGAAAACAAAAGAAGAAGAAAAAGAAAAAAAAAAAAGAAACCATAGCTCCTTAGAATTTTACCACAAAAAGGAATAAATTCTATTATCATCTCCACGTGTTTTGTTTCCACATATATAATGCCATGTGCCACTCTAAATTATTGTCATTTTTCTTCAATTTTCTTTGAATGAAAGTCAGCATTCCTCTCTTTTTTATTCTCAGGAAATGGTTGAAAACAAAACTCTCTCTGTATTTCAGTAAAGGCAAGCTCTTCTTAAAAAGTTTTATTTTTGTGTGTCTATGTGTGCATGCACAGTGCACATGAGTTCCGGTGCCCAAGGAGACCAGAACAGGGCATCAAATGCCCTGGAGCAGGTGTATGAGCCTCTTGATGGGGGTGCTCAGGACTGAACTGCAGTTCTCGGACACAACATCAGTGCTCTTAACTGCTGACACGTCCTCCGGCCCCAGTTTTTTGAGACAGGGCCTAATGTCATTTAGGCTGCTTTCTAATTTGTTATACTCAAGGATCTCCTTGATGCCAGACTCTCCCATGTGTCGGCATTACAGGCATGTTCTGCTACAGCTTAGTTTACGTTAGTTGATTAGGCTGTAGATGATGTCTGCAGTGGGATTTCTGGATTTTTACTTATGAATGAACAGGAGAAGACTAAGTTTTGGGAAGTAATACTGAAAGAAATCTAAGGAAGGGAATAGGTCAGGAGTTAGGGCTGTGGGGCATGGGTGGAGAAGGGAGGAATCCACAGGGGTTTTGGGGAGACTTGATCTCACTGTAGATAGTTTGTCCAAAGAAGACAATTGGTTATGAGCCTGAAGTGGGTGATGGGAACTGAACTGGAGTCCTCTGCAAAAGCAACAAGATATTTTAACTGCTGAGCCATCTATCCAGCCCCAGAAAGTGAGTTACTTTTATACTGATGATTTCTTGGAACTTGAGCAGAGTAAAAAATGTTGACAGTATTAGACATGTATACAGATACAGTTTTTGTTTGCAAACTTACAACATACCCATTGGAAAAAATTGCAAACTGCAAAGCAAAGCTCAGTTGTAGCATGCCTGTGGCTTCGTACAGGGCGTTCCCCCTTTCACTTGCCATCTTGTATCTCCTCTGTGCTCCCTGTCTTGCTCCTGGCAGGGCACCATCTGTGCAGAGCTCCTGATGGACAAATTGCTTCCTGCCACGTGCCTGGATTGCTTGTGTGGAGTAGTGCTTAAGAAATAATTGCTTTGGGAGATCTCAAAGTACTCAGACCTCATGAATTCTTCTGGCACCTTCTGAAGTAGTTATGGGACATGAGGCCCAGGCAACAGAAGATTGATCTAAAATACTGGAAGCAGAAATGAGTGAATAGAGCATGATCAAGAAATGCAGCAAGGTGAGAGGGCAGAGACTTGTCTTCCCAGCACTTGGCAGCAGGGGGGGAAGGAGACATCAAGACTCTGAACCCAGAATCACTCCAACCCAACTTACAGGCTCTTTATGAAGGAGTCCTTTGGTACATTGTCTCTAGGCTCACAGACACTGATTTTTTTCCCGTTTTATTTTAAATGGTAGATCTGGGATCAGTTAGATTCTGGGTTCTCGGTAAGAGCACTGGCTTCTCTTAAAGAGAACCTGGGTTGGATTCCTAGCACCCACATGGCAGCTCCCAACCATCTGTAACTCCAGTCTCAGAGATGTAACTCTGGCAGCCCCAGGCACTGCTCACACTTGGTGCACAGATAGACATGCAAGCGCGTGCACACACACAAAACAAAAAGGACTGGGAGTTCCTAATTTCTTCCAAGTCAAGGTGGGTATGAGGTTTTTGGGGAGTATTATTGATCAGAGGGGAAAGATTATTGATGTTCAAGTGTAATTTCCCCCACAAGCAGTGAATAGAAATTTCCATAATTTACGAGGCAGAATTGTGTGTGTGTGTATTGTGCACTAAATGAGCCACAATCAGGAATGTTAACATGAAGTAACATTATTAGCTTTAGAACTGTCTGTAACTCTGTTCTTTATTCCTGTTCCCTGCCTGATTTTTTCCAGCAGGTTTCATAGTACTTTTTTTTTCTAAAGTTATTCTTAGATAAATCGGTAATCCCAGTGTTTTTGCATTAAAATCCCAATAGGTCCAATAAACACATGATTCCTGTTTAGACCTGTGCTGTGTAAAATCCTTCAATTGATCTCAGCTTTGCCCTCTACCACCGCCCGATTTAGGCTGGCCAGCCGGCAGAGAAGAGGGCCTGAGGCCGGCTTCTTGCTCCTTGTAGGTGGGCCACCTGCCCTCCTGCAGAGACACTGCCTCCAGCCTCTCTGGACACGGGCCAGAGAGCAGAGTGGGAGCAAAGGGTGGGTTTTATGTGGCCAGGGCAGCTGCATCTGCAGTCAGCTCCCTCTGGATTCAGCGCAGGTGCTGGAGTTGCTGTCGTCTCTCCAGCGATGCTTCTCTTCCGGCAGAACACAGGATTTGGGAATGCTGGGAGAGAAGACTGCGCTTTTCCCCAACTGTGTGTGACAACCCAGACCCTCCTACAGTGGAGCTCCTTTGAGTCTCTGCTGGACCAGAGTCCCATCCTTTCAAGATGACCTCAGATTTAATCTGGAGAAGCCAATCATTTTCCCCACCAACAGCTGAACACGGCTCACTCCCCTGCAGTTCCTGCTGTGGTTTGAATATGGTTTGTCCCGCAGAGGCTCATACTGGAGGACTGACTCCTAGTGTGTGGTTTGGAGCGGGAGGTGGGATCGTTATGAGGTTGGGCCTTCTGGGTCCTGGCTGAAGTTGGAAGAGATCAAACTGGTCTTGTGGACTGGAACAGATCTTTGTGGGGGAGTGTGCTGGCTACTTTTGTGTTAACTTGACGTAAGCCAGAGCTTTTGGAAAATGTCCCTGCAAGATTGGCCCATGGGGAAGCCTGTGGTGCATCGTCTGTATTGATGAGTGATGTGAGAGGCCCCAGGAGATGCCATCGCTGGGCTGGTGGTCCTGGGTGCTGGTGGGAAAGAAGGCTGAGCAGGCGTCAGGTTCCTGTTGATGAAGAATCATTCTTTCTATATTACATAATACAATACATTATTAAGGCAGTAGTTTTCTTTAACCAGCTAGTTCCCCAATGACTGACACAGAGAAACTAACATTTATTTGTAAGCTGTAAGCACTGTGCTGACCAGATTCTGAGCTACTCTAATCCTAGGACCTTTAAAACCCATATAAAAACCAATCACTTACCAATCTGATGACTCCCGGGGAAGATTCTACTCCATAAGTCTGTTCCTATAGCCACATGCTCAGCTATCCTCCCACATCTCCGGACACACCTGTCTTCCTCTGTGCCTCCTCTCAAAGAGCTTTTCTCTCTTCCCTTCCCAGAGTTCCTTTCTTTCTACCAGGAAGTACCGCCTTTTACTTCTTGTCCTGCCCAGCTGATTCGCCAATCAGCTCTTTATTGACAACTGGTATATCTACACAGGACATTCCTCCACGGTTCCAGCCCTGACTTTCTTTCAGTGATAAACGCTGATATGGAACTGTAAACCGAAATAAACTCTTACCTCCCCAAGATGCTTTTGGCCATGGTATTTTATCACAGCAATAGAAACCTAAGACAGAGACTGAATCAACACCTTCAAAAAAAGGTTTTTCCCCTCTCTGAGGCTCAGGTTGCACAGAAGAGGGGCCAGGAAGAATGTAAAAGCAGGATGGAGAGGCTTAGGTACGCTGCTGCACTCTTAAATTCTTTGTGATGGACATTACCTACACAAGATTGTCAGCCTTCTGTCATGGAGGAGGGAGGGCTCTCCGGAACCTGCTCCTTCTGGGATCTGTAAGCATTTGCTGGGGGTGGGCAAGTATTTTATTCAGTTAGGTACCCAAGGTCCTGTAAACAACCTCTCATCTGCACTACTGTAGGTAACACCAATTAAATTCATTAGTACATGCACAGGCACACACATGCACACACAAACGCACACACAACACAGTGGGGACCAGTAAGGAAGAGGAAGAGAGTGGGAGGGGAACAAGAAGGTAATAGGGACTGTGGATATAATCAAAATACATCATACACACATATGAAGATTTTATAATGAAATTCATTGTTATGTATAACGAACATATGCTAACAGAAAACTTGAAACAAAATAAGAGCAGTTTGTGAGAAGGTAAAGCTACTCTGAATGTGTGGCTCCCCATTTGCACAGCTGGTCCCTTTCCACTTCTCTGGCATTTTGTGGTGCATTGAGGGATCCTCACTAGGATACTAGAATAATAGTGTTTGGGCTTCATATTCAACAGAAACATGATCTAAACAAACCTCTACCATATAAAGCACTCAGCCTCAGGCACTTTGCTATAGCAACAGAAACTGACCTATGTACACCTGTTCTAACTACTATATATGTTTTTTTATTGTTTCATTGTGGGAATGAGTAAGCAGTTTATAATTTTCAAGGCACATTTTATTAGTGTCCCCATGAAATTTTTCTTTTTTAGCTTAAGGCAATGGGGCTCACTAATCTTGTTACCAAGTAAATGAGAAGAGAAATGCTGTGGTTGCCCAGCAGTCCTTGCTGAAGGAGCCATTTTCTCTAGTCCCTTCACTTTTTAAAAGTTGCAGGATGGACATATTAATTCTATCTATCTATCTATCTATCTATCTATCTATCTATCTATCTATCTCTGTCTGCCTAGCATCTATCTATATAACTATTTACTTTTTGCTAAATCATGTGTGTGTGGGGTGTCTGTGTGTGTCTGCATGTGTGCCTGTAGAGTCCAGAAGAGGGTGTTGGGTCACCTGTTGCTGGAGTTACAGGTGGTTCTGAGCCACCCAACATGGGTGTTGAGAACCAAACTGGGGTCCTCTGCTACATATTTTAAATCACTGAGCTGTCTCTTCGGCTCCCGAGGTAGGCTGATTCTAATATAACTGGTTCCACATTTATTTGGCATGCCCGCATTAGTGCTCCAGTATCTCACCTAACGTTTTGTATCCCACTTAGCTCTGGCTTTGATGTTATTTTTTTGCAAGCTCAGTGACAGCCATAGGACATCTTGTTTTCATCCCTTGTTTCAGTGTCTTGTGGGCAGAGGCTCGAATGTGGCCTCTCCTGCTTGTAAGGCTGGGCAGTCCTTTATCTTCTTAAGATTTAGCTTTTACATCTGTCTCAAGGGACAGTGAGTTGGTAACAGCTTTCAGGTATGAATTTGGGAGTGCTTCCCATTCTGGTGTTCAAGCGATACTAAGCCTTGTCATGGTGATGGCCAGGGCTAGCAGGGGCTAGGTGTCTTCTCACTGTCATTGGGACTGAGAAAGCTGGAGTGATGATTAGCTCCACATTCTTAGCGGTCCAGAAATACATGGAGAGAAGCTGGAGATGGCTGTGCCATGCTAGTCATTTCTCTGTTCCTGTCATGAGCTCACCAGAATTGAGCTGGGTGAGCTTCATACTCATCCCCTTCTCTCCAGGCTCTTTACAGTATGCTATGCTTTTAACATTCTGTTAATTCTTTGAGACTCTCATACATGCATGCAATGTGCTTTGATCATATCCACCTCCACTTCTCCCCCTGTATCCTCCCAGGTCCACCTCTGACCTGCTCCCAAGTTGGTACCTTCTAGTTTGTTCTGCCCATGTGCTCCTGGGTGTGAGCCGCTCACTGGAGTTGATTGATTTACAGGGGCCACACTATTAAAGACAACTGATTCTCTCCGCTGGAAGCCATCAGCTCTCAGTAGCTCCTCAGCCAGGAGTGGAAGCTCCTGAGCCCTGTTCTGCTCCAACTCCTTGCCAATCAGGAAGAGGGTTGAAGGAAACCTTGGCTGATGGCAGCATGCCAGGCATTTCTTGACTTGCAAGCAAATTTGACATGGCAGGTTTAGCTTATTGTCCTTGTAGTTACCCTGCGTATGTAAACAGCCGGAGGAACCAGTGGCGCAGCTCTGAGACCACACTGCAGCGCTGCTGACACCATGACAGGACTCAGATTTACTACCAGCCTGAAGACGAGGGTTACCTTGAGTACTGAATTACCACGTCCCGAGGGCATTCTTTGGCATTCTACCCAGGCTGCTAACCAAGTCTTCCATGCCTCATTTATGGGACCTGACACTATCACAGAATCCAGCAGTATAGCTGTAGGCTCTAGTAAACTCCTAAATTAAAAGTCAACCCAGTCAAGGGTATTTTGATGTCCAGGGATTTGTGCGCAGCTTCCTTTAGGATTAGTGCCGAGTAGCTTCTGACTTACTGAAATTAATGCAGAGCCTTCTATCTTAACTCCATGCTTTGCATGGGGAGTCAAAGCTGAGTTTCTTTCACATAAGCCATTTGCTTTAAGGATGCTTCATTTTCATACAGGAAGCATATCACCTATCTATTGCAGTAGTCCAAAGAACAAAGATGCTGTATTGACACTGCTTCAGAATATATGAAAGAAGTTGAGGTTAAAATCCAATCTTTGTTCATTACTGGGTATTTGTTTCTAGAGAGGATATTTTTTTTCATTTTACTGGGTCATTGTTCTAGGGATAAAAGCATTTTTTTTTTTTTTTTTTGGCTCACAGTTTAGGTCACAGTCCATCACAGCAGGAAGTCAGGGAATCTGGAGCAGAAACTGTGATGCAATGCTGCCTATTGGCTTCCTCACAGGCTCATGCTCAGATATTTTTATTTATATTAATTTAAAAATGTTTTATGTGTATGAGTGTTTTGCCTGCATGGATGTATGTAGACCATATGTGTGCAGTAATCATGGAGACCAGTAGAGGGCACTGGGTCACCAGGAATTGGAGTTAAAGGCAGTTGTCAGTGGCTATGTGGGTGCTGGAAACTGAACATAGGTCCTCTGCTGACCCATCGTTCTAGCTTCCAGGTAGCTTTCTTGTATGGCCAGAACCACCTGCCCAGGGAATGGTGCCAGCCACAGTGGCTTGGGCCCACTTGCATCATGTAATCATCAGGATTGTTTCCCACAGGCTACTGGCCAGTCTGATCTAGAAAATCACTCCACTGACATCCCTTCAGATGGCTCTAGGCTGTGTCCACTTGCTGGTTAAAGCTCACCAGGACAGCAAATAGTATAGGTTGACCATTTCTGACCTGGAATCTGAAGTGATTCAAAAATTGAATCTTGGTAGCCAAAATTCACACTTGAGATATTACATGAAAAATGCTGGCTGCACGCTAAAGTATGTTAATTTTTTTTATGAAAAGTTACTTTTGGGTTATGTGTGTGAGATGTACATGAAACATGATTGTATTTCGTATTTAGACCCGTATGGGTTCCCGGTATTATGTGTGCATATGTTCCAAAATTGAAAACAATCTCAAATCCCACCTACTTTCAAGTATTTCTTAGATAAGGGATACTCAACTTAGTATATATAGCTGATATTATAAAAGCTGCAACTTTGTTTCCTGAGGATCCAGTGCCTTCTTTCAGTCTCTGTGGACACTACCCTTATACAGTGCACATACATACGTGTAGACAAACACACATGAAATAGAAATAAGTAAATCTTTTAATTCTTGAATTTGGTTAACTTTATGGTGCTGGCAAATAGTTTATCTTTCAGAACTTCAGCACCTTACTCTGCAAAATGGTCACACATTTACTCTGTGCTGGGTGTGAATGTGATTCATACTACTCTTCTAAAACAATTGCATTGCACCGCATACACAACAGATTGTATGTTTAATGTAAAAAAGGACTGTCCTGAGGGCCTGGCGCTTGAGAGACGGGCAGACGAACCTCTGAGTGCAAGGCTAGCTGCTTCAAACAAAACAAAACAAGTGCAACAACCTCCCCCAACCAAACAAGATGTGCAGCGCGGCCCCACCCCCACCATGGGACCAAAATGGACCAGGATTAATAGAGGAAGGCCCGAGGCATCCTCAACCCCCGGATACCTCAGATGAGGATGGCAGGAGTGGGTCTCTCTCCCAACCTGGTGCCAGAAAGTCTGCTGCCCCACTACCAACCCCAGTAAGAAATTGCTATGCTGACGGTTGTCAGGCTTCACTCCTTGTCTGATGTTATAAGGATGTTCCCCCTTGTAACCCCTAGACCCCGAGTATGCCAACACCCCTGCCCTAGACAATTGTACATGGTCACACTAACCTTGCCCCAGAGAGCCTGCCCATGTCTCCAGGGGCAGAAAGACTCCCATTTCTTCCAATAAACTGATCCAGTTCTCCCAAGCTGATTCTGGGCGTGTGTGTTCTTTACCTGTGCACTCACTGCCTACCAGTGTCTTAAGTTGCATGCACCTGCCCCAGCAAAGCCTCTCCCCGACTCCAGCCCAGCCCAGAGTGCAATGGGCTGGCTACTCTGAAGCAGACACAGAGTGCCCCCCCCCACAAATACTCTTTGGCTTTGTGCTGTATTTTCTGCTTTGAACAGAGTCCAGCTAACACTGAGCCACTGAACAAAGGCGAGAGGGCACGTCTTCCTGTTTATGAAGCTGGCAGAATGCCTTCATCAGCTTTTTGGTTCATACACACTCAGGTGTCTGACCAGAGGCCACTGGGCACTTAATTGCAGTGTTTTGCTGGTATAAGACGATATGATGGAAAGCCATTGGCAAGAGCTTTTAAAAGCAAGGTATGTTGCAGAGTAGTGTTTTTCTTTCATGTGTGTCTATGGCAAGTAATTCAGAGTGGAGAACTGTCCAGTTGCTCAGCACTGAAGGGTAATCAATGTGCTCAGCAGCTACTCTGTCACATGTGAGGAAAACACAGCTGGACTCTTTGATCTTACAATGAGTGGGCAGCTAACAGTTTGCAGAAATCGTAAGAAGTGGGGAAAGCCAAAACAAAAATCGAAACGGAATTTCTGGGAGTTGTGCTGTAAAGAGCGTGTCTTCCCCTCATGTCCAGGCTTTGCTCATGCTGCCTGGCCCTTAGAAAAATGAACTCATTTGAAAGCAGGGCTTAAGCAATTGGTCTGCTGCTTAAACTTTGATTGTCAAGGGCAACAAGTCATTTGTTTGTAATCTTAGTTATACCAGACCAACCCACCAGAGGAAAATGGTTCCATTTGTTAAAAAAAAAAAAACAAAGTAACAAAGCACTTTCACAAGGAAGGACTACATCACCAATGAAGTGCTTCTAGTGAGAAGTTCATGCCAGCTTCTTAAAAGTTAGAACTGAAGGAACCTTAGAAAATAGGTTAAATATCATCCTCTCCCTTGTGTCGAGGAGAAAACTGAGACCTTAAACATCATGCCCGTCCCGTTTTCAGTGCGAGGTGGACATTACCTTGTTCCCTCTGTGGGTATTTCTACCTACCGGTAGGATGCTAGGGCCATCATTGGCTAAACCAAGATGGAAATTAATTGAAATGCGTATTGATTCATAATATGCGACATAATGATGCAACATACTGCGTCCAAAAGCACAAAGAAATTTAGCAACTCCAATTAGAGAAAATAGCCCATTCCATTTACAAACAGCTTCTTAGGCACCTGAAATTATAATTGAGTATAAGAAAAAGAATCCTTAAGTATTTGAGAAATAGTGCAAGCTTTTAGAATCTTGTGGCTGGAATGTGAAACGCTGACCACAGGCTCACCTGTTTAATCTCCAGTGCGTGGTGGTGTTTTGGGGCGTTGCAGGAGCTCAAAGAGGCCCATCAGCTGCCTAGGAAGTGTATTGCTGGCAGGGTGGGCCTTGAGGGTTACAGGCTAGCTGCTTCTGGTTAAGTGTGCTGGTTGCTACATAAGGAAGCCCTGCAGATGGGGGCTGGCCCAGATTCTCGGCCGTTATAGATGTACTCTGAAACTATGAGCCAAAATAAGCTGGTCCTTGAAGCTGCTTCTGTCAGGTCTTTGGTCTCAAAGATGACATGCCTCAGTGTGGAGAGGTGCTTTTTCTGACATGAAATCTGGAGAGCAGAGAGAAAGAGCCATCAATCCCAGCACAGAAATTCTTCACAGGCGTTTATTCCAGCCTGGTATTTCATGCTTTGACCTTCTAAGAGGGTTAAAAGACAAAAGAGTGAATATGATATTAGCCCATCGTGTCACAGCTGAAAGACAAAGCTTCCTGATGCCAGGAGCAGCTGGAGACATCAAAAGACCATTTCATAGAAAAATCACCAGAAGTTGCAAGTAGATTATACAGCAAAGGCAACAAAAATGACCTGAACATACTGAAAAGATGTTCTTGACCATTTCTGTGGAACAGAATGGAAATCACAGGCACACGCACACACACATGCACCTCCCCGCCCGACATAGGCACACCTGCATACACATTCTCACAGCAACACGAATGAACACATATGCACAGCTCTGTGATTCGCATGTGCACAGATTCTGCAGGGCTCTGAGGTTTACTGAGTTGGCAAACGTTTCTGTAGGTTCTGTATGCTTCCATCGCTGAGAGGAGGAAAACAAGGGGATCCCACACAGTCACTCACTTCAGCGGGGAATGGGAAACCCAGGGCAATTTTAGGAAGAGCCTGGAATCTGTGGATGTATCTCCCGGCCTTTGTTCTCCACAGTTTGTTGTCAATATAATGTATGATAGCGTCTAAGGGGAAAATAAACATCAACGGAGAAACTTCTCCTTTCAGATTGGCCCTGTGGACATGTCTATGGGCATTTCTTAAAGTTAATGATTGATGTGGGAGGGGGAGGGCCCCGCCCCCACCCATGGTAGGTGGTGCCACTCCTGGGCCCTGGGCCATGTTATAAAGCAGGCTGAGTAAGCCACGCAGAGCAAGACAGTAAGTGTCACTGCTCCACAGCCTCTGCTTCAGCTCATGCCCTGCCTTCCCTCAGTGATGGAGTGTGAGCTGTAAAATAAACCCTTTCCTCAAGAGGGCTTCAGCCATGATGTTTATCATAGCACTACAGCCCTGTCCAGGATGCCTCGTAACTAACTGGTTTTTAAACGCACTATTGTGTTCCCAAGGGTTACGGATACTTGGTTCCTGTAGACTCTTACCAACCTCTTTCTGTGTCAGTGTTTTTCAAGAATACTCCCTTGACTTCAGCGTTGAGACTGGCAGAATGTCTACCAGTTGTGGCCTGGTTAAACAAATTAGGTTAGAAACAGGAAATGGGATCAAATAGGCTGAGATAAAAAAAGAAACTATTGTGTATTGAAATGGAAAATCCTCCAGAAATATTGTCAGATGGCTGTGATTGTAGTCCTCCAAAGGCAAAGGCAGGAAGATCAAAAGTTCTAGGCCAGTCTGGGGTACATAGCCTGCTCTAGGCTAATCCAGGTTTCACAGACTGACCCTGTCTTGCGTGAAAGAAAAAAAAATTATCAAGGGAAAAAGGTACAAGACTTGGAGGAGATCAGCCACCTGTTTTTTTGTTTTTCCTTTTGTAGATCAGAGGGGCTATGGCACATGTCTGTATTGATTCATTTGGTTTGGCTGATACAGGGTCTTTCACAGCCTAGGCTGGCCTCAGACTTGCTAGGCAGCTGAGGATGACGTTGAACTCTTTAACCTCTGGTCTCTACCTTTTGTATGCTATAATTACAGGCGTTTGCCACAGGTCCAGCACAGATTGATTTAAACATATATAAAGTTTAGGGCCACCCAGGGGCTTGGCAGGTAAAAGAGGCCTCCCTCCACCCCTGACGACCTGAGTTTGATGTCTGGAACCCACGTGTGGAAGGAAAGAGACCACCAAAAGTTGTCCTTTCACCCCCATACATTCACCGTGGCCTGTGCCTGCCTCCTCATAAAGAAAAGAGTAAACATATAGACACTTTAATAGTTAATATGTAAACTATCTTGGATAGTAAACCTTCTTTTAAAAGCTAACAAGGAAGCAATGAGAGTGGGCCCCGGGACAAATGTGGCGGACTGGGAGCTGAAGAACGAAGGCGGGAGGGGATATAAATGCCTTTGCTGTGACGTTTTACATCAGTAAGTTTAAGCAGCATGAGACAGAATCAACAAATAACCAGACACCAGAAGGAGAAAATGCTAGAAAAAAATACCAGCAGCCGTCTGTATCAACTCGGGTTGAAACATGGAGACTTGTAGAACATACATGCGGAGCATTACTATAAGAGATTGGTATATTCAGCTGTCAGTGCTCAGTAGAAGGGTCCCAAATCTGTGCCTTTAGAAGTGCTGGCTGGCAGCTCTCAGGCAGGAGCTGATGCCTTGGGACTTCCTTTCCCTCAGAGAACCTCAGTTCTGTTTTTAGAACCTTTCAGGTAATTGGATCAAGCTCCTTAGATTATGAGGATAACCTTTACTTAGGCTCAAAGGATTATAGATGTTAGCCATGTCTATAAATGCCCTCACAGCAAAATCCAGATTGAATAACCGGAGCCTCAAGCTCAGCCACCTTGACCCCCACATTCTCTCTCTGAAATCCAGCTTGGGAGCAGAGAAGCTTTGAAGTCTGTGAGTAAAGGCAACATATGTACAATGTGGCAGAGAAACAGCTCCTATTGCCTGGGCTTTCTGAGATAATTTTGAGGTCAAATGTGTTTTGTTAAGTCTGAGATTAGAATCCACCATTATTTTTTTTTTTTTTGTGTGTGTGTGTGTGTGTGTGTGTGTGTGCAGCTCTTGGACAAAATGTCACCAATTCAATTGACAGGCTTTTAACAAGAAAAGTTGCCTTTATTTTGATGATGTTAAATACTGTGTGCAGGAATGAAGCTTCTCCAGCGAGGCAGCACTTACAGGGATCACATATTTGTCTGCAGATAAGAACCTAAATAGGAAGAGGTTTAATGGGGAGAGTAGATTCACACCAATCAACGTTCTTGAAGTGTGGTCAAGCTTTTCTTATCTCTTGGTGAATTTAACTCGGGGACCCAGAAAAATCAATGGACACCAAATCACATTGGGCCAATGGCCTCTGGGTTTGCTTTACTCCCAAGAAGAATAAGAAGATGCAGAGAAGGCATGAGCAGAGCAGACATGAATTTATTAAGGAAAACTGAGAGAGAGCATCCCAGAATGGGTGCGACTCCAAAGGAGAAATATTAAAGTATGCTATGTCCAGTGGCCTTTTATGGGTCTAATGACCAGGAGTGGATGGAGACCAAAGTATCTGTTTGGGACAGGCTGTTGTCTGAGTACACTGTTAGGCATCCATTTGGCCTAATTAAGCTCCTCGTGGGCAATCAGAGAATAATTAGTCCCCATGTGCTATGTAACTAGCTTGTGATCCATCATGGGTCCCTGCATCAGAAGCAGATACTGAATATCTTGGTAATGTGAGCATTATTGCCAAAAGGGAGCTATCCCTTGTCTCAACACTGTTAGGAAGGCTGGGCGTTCCTACAATCTGAAATCTGGGTGCTCAGTGGGGGCAGTGCATATCCAGCCCATGCATGGAGGCTTGAGAGCCAATAGTGTAAGATGTGGTCCAAATGTGAAGGCCACTGAACCAGGGGCGCTGACGATGGAGATGAGACAGATGCCCCAGCCTGACCAGGGGAGCAAACTCACCCCTTCTCTCACTTCTGTTCTGTGTAGATACGGTGGCTCAGCTGGAGCTCGCATGTATTGATGAGCTCAATGTCAGTAAAAATTCCAATGGTAAAGAAATACCTTCACACACACAGACATGGTGTCTTCCCAACTACCTGGATCCCCCTTAGCCCAGTGTAACTGACACATAAAATTAATTATCACATTACATATACCTTCGAAGGGTGAAAATTCTCCTTTTGGCACTTCTTTTACCATGCCAGACCAGTGACTGAGCTGTGTCTCCTTCAGCTCCATTTCAAGAAATAGAATCCTATCATGCACAACACATTTTGGGGATTGCCTACCTAATGTCTGCTTCAGGAACTGAAAATTATCTGTCTAGGATGACTCCAAAATGCTAGCAAAGATCCCTTGCAAAAGATACATTCCTTTTTTCCTATCCACCCATAGCATGGAGTGGGGCTGTAAGTTCTTTTTTTGGGGTGAGAGCCAAGGTTGAGGAGAGCCAATTTTCAGGACTATTTCTTACCTTTCGGCATCCAGTCCCTACTTCTAACGGTCAGGATACCAGCTGCAGTTGATGCATTATTTCCTGCAAATAACTGTAATTGATTCCTGTGTATGGCATTTCCTTGTCTTCTCTGACACCCAGAGAGTGCACGTAGAGGCTTACTCGACATGTTTCATATTCTGTATCTAAATATTAAAAGATCGCTTTCACATCACATTAACTACAGCGATATGTATGTCTTGTGCAATGGCTTTTAAAGTTTAATAGCTCTCAATGTGGTCTAACATTAGGACACAAGGGTGACAAAACCTCCCTGTTGTCCAGTTTAGTTACACACACACACACACACACACACACACACACACACAGTTGGGTGACGTAATTCTAGCCAGTGTGAGAAGAAATGGTACCTGGTCCAGCTGAGTCATTTTAATTGGTTATAGTGACGTACAAGCCACAAAGGAGTGGGTAGCAAGCCCTTCCATTCATCAGGGCCAACATCTTCAATTGCCGTTGTGAGTTGGAGCTCTTGCATGTAGCAAGTGTTTGAACATGACCTTGTTCAGTGGGGCCTACTGTATGTAGGGCGCTGGTTCTGATTCCTAACTTCAAAGAGGCCAAAATACCAGGCTCTGGCTTTGTTCAGCACAGCTCACTTGTCTTGCTGTCCTCTGCTTTGCTGTGTTTTTTGGAGCCCACAAAGGAGCTTTGTTTTTGATACTGTGTGCTCAACAAAGTGAGATATAATTCACACCACTTTGAACTCCAAAGGGTGAATGTGATGATAAAAGATGATCATTCTGCTTTTATTCAAACTGTTAGTAAGGAATATAGTATGAGAAAAAAATTAAAAACAACACAAGCACAGACATGTGGAGGTCACACGACAACCTGTGGGAGTTGGTGCTCTCCTTCCACTGTGTGGGTCCTGGGTATTGAGTTCAGGCTATCAGACCTGGCACCAAGCACCCTTTTTCACTAAACTATCAAGAAGGCCAAATGATAGATTGTCTGTTTTGTTGCTGTTGTTGTTGTTTTCCATTTTTGGCTTGCTGGTTGCTTTTATTTTTTGAGGTAGAGTCTTGCTATCTATATAACCCTGGATGGACTAGAACCCACTGTGTAGACTAGACTGGCCTCAAAATCAGAGATCTGCCTGCCTTTGCCCTCTAAGGGCTGCTCTACCATGACCTGTGAAATCACACGTTGTTATTCCCAAAGACCTAATTTACAGTACACTTGTGGCATTTAGCAAGATGCTATCATCTTGGACTTTGAAATTTGCATATTTTATTGATTTTTGTTTCTAAAAAAATAAATTATAAACAACTTAAATCCTAAATTTTTAAAGATTTAAACTTAAATCTTAAATTTTTTATGTGTCAAATATGGATGTGTTGGGATGGAGAAATGGCTTGATGGACAGAGTGTTTGTTGTGTTAGTGTGAAGACCTGTGTTTGGACTCTCAGTACTGAAATAATAGCCAGGTGTTGTGTCTCTAACCCCAGAACTGGGGAGGTAGAGGAGATAGGCTTCCTGGCTACCCAGTGAGAAACACTGTTGCAAGAGAAAATAAGGATTATAACTTTTGTAAGCTCGTATCAGTTCTAACTGCATTCTACATAAATATCTTTATACCCACTAATAAATCAAAGAAGTATCTTTTTGTAATAGTCTGGGATCATTATAGAAAGCCACCAGTGGTCAAAACACAGAGAACAACTGTCAGTAGATGGAGCACCCATCCCCAGTTAATGTTTATATAACACAATTCCTGCATCTAAGGTTCCTACAGTGTAGTGACTGGGAGGCTACACTCATAAAATCTCAGTAACAACAAAAAAACATCTCAAAGCAAAACCTGCACAGTAACAACATGAATGGGGTACTCTAACCACTTCCTATCCCTAAAGGAGAAGCTCCAGGCAATCAATGGCTGCTGAAGAAGGAGAATGTCTTTTCCAAGGACGGAGTCTCTTGATAGGGTATCCAATCCCAGGCAGTCAGCTCTAAGCACCGACACGCACGGGCAACAGAAAATAGACTCAGCTATTAATAATTGAAGAAGAGTTCATGAATTTGAGGAGCATCTGTGGGACGCTGGAGGAGCTCAGGGAGATTCAGAGGCAAAAATGATGAAAGCACAACTCTCCTGTATGAAATTCTTTAAGAACAAATACATTTAAAGGAGGAAGATACTCTAACTCAGCAATTGCCCTCCATGCGTGGAAGCATAGGCAATACCACCCATGCACACGTGTGTGAATACATGGATACGATGAACAAGCAAATAAGCTATATCAGTAAAAAAAGGTCAAGAAAAAACACAGAGGCTCTATTTCACAGAGGTTCTATTGCAACGTTATAGGAAGAAAACAAATTTTAATAAAGGTTGGGGGGGATATACCAGACCTTGAGCGGCCCCGAGAACAGCCGTTAATAGCCATTGTGTGGAAAAACTACCTGAAATGTTCAGGTGTACATAATAGCCTCCTTCCAGCCCACAGAGCCCTTTGTCTCTAAAATGCAAGCCATTGGAATATACAAAGGGAGGCATTGTATCTCAAAAATAGATTTTATGCTGAAAATCATTTGAAAAGAAAAGTAGCTAAGGGCTCAAATTCCTGTCTTGCAAACGGGGTTAAACTCATTTCGAAGAGAACCCTAGGAGCTGCTGAGCTTTGACACATTTCATCACTTACTATTTACAAAATCCTCCATGGTGCCTCTGATTCTACTGTTTTTTTAAAAAAAAGTCTTATTTTTTGCCTCTACTTTCAAACACACAGTTCTGAAATGTAGGATGTAAGCTTGGCAGTGCGCTCTTAGGTGTAAGTCAGCGACTTGAAAAGGCAGAGGCTGATCAGTTAAAACATTTATTGAACATCTATGCACAAGATAGCGCCTCCGGGCTGTGGAAGATGCGACATGAACACGGCACAGCTTCTTCTCTTGTGGCTCACACAGGAGGCAGAAGAGAGAACAGAAAAGAAATGGATCCTGCGAATGCTGAGACTCTAGTCAAACTTTGGGCAGAGTGCAGGGAATCTTATGGAAGAAGGGGGAGATAGTAAGACCTGGAGGGGATAGGAGCTTCACAAGAAGACCAACAGAGTCAAAAAATCTGGGCCCAGGGAGACCTCCAAGGACCATGAGAGAGGACCTACACCCCCTGCTTAGATGTAGCCCATGGGGAGCTCAGTCTCCATGTGGGTTCTCTAGTAAGGGGAACAGGGACTGTCTCTGATATGAACTCAGCGGCTGGCTCTTTGATCAACTCCCTATGAAGGGAGTGCAGCCTTACCAGGCCACAGAGGAAGACAATGCAGCCAGTCCTGATGAGACCTGGTAGGCTAGGGTCAGATAGTAGGGGAGGAGGTCTGCCCCTATTAGTGGACTGGGGGAGGGGCATAGGGAGAGAAGAGAGAGGGAGGGTGGGACTGGGAGGATATGAGGGAGGGGGCTACAGCTGGGATACAAAGTGAATAAATTGTAATAAATAATAAAAAAGGAAAGAAAATTGCTTCTATGTTGCAAGTGAGTCATGCTAATAGACACAGTGGAACAAAACATCTTCATCTGTTCAGGCTTGTAAACTGGCCATCACCAAAGCCAGCCTCCTTTTTTCTTCCTCCACACCCGCTGTGGGCACACTGATCCGTGCATTGAGAGGCTCTGGTTAACACCATAGATACTGTTTCCGAAGGTGCACTAGGAGCCTGTGAGGGCGCTAACTAACGAAGCAAATGTGTGAGGAACAGTCTCTTTGTTTTCTTTCAACAAGAGCATCACGACGCCTCTGTTCTCCCACCATGATCTGGGGTATGCCGGTGTGCCACACCCGTTACAGGTGACCCCTGCCACAGGTGGAGGGACCAGATTTGTTTTCGACTGGAGAAATCATTTGAACATGACAGGAATGGAGAACACACACCAGAGGTTTAGATTCAGATTGGAGTCTCAACTGAGATTTTGGGTTGTAAGAACAGAAGAGCCCCAAGACACAGCTGCTCCAAATGACCCATGATTTCATGGAATCTGAAGCTATGGAGATATGACTGTGATGGCCAATCCTGATGTCCAGTGTGAGGAGTTACTGAAGGACAAGACTTGTCATCAAAGTCACTGGCACCTTCCAGGGTGGCCCAGGTACACATCAGCAGTGCCACCTGTATCACTCCCCTCTTCAGTGAAAGCATGTATTGCTGCTCACATAAGACTTCAGCATCTTTGGCTTTCCAACACGGAGGACCATCAACTTTCCGGGTTCATCCAGGCATTCAGAGCTGGGTTGGGACTACAAAGGCTTCCTGCTTTGGGTAATAAACAGCTTCCAGGTTCCCAGCTGATCCAGCCTGAAGACAGCCATTGCTGACACCCATCCAATATTGCATATACATCCCCCATGCACACACCCATTCCATTGGCTCTGTTCCTCTAGAGAACCCTGCTTAACCCACTGAGCACCAATACCTCACTTCACTCCACTCCGAACTTGCTCTGTCTTCCTTGGTTTAGCATTTGCCAGGGATGCAGAGATGCTCAGATTTCCAGAGACTGCAATGTGTCTACTTATTCCTTAGCTCCATCACACAGTGATGTACAGGATCTACCCATGTGCCCCATGAGAGAAGCCGAGCCTTTCAGACTCTGTTAAACGTACTCAAATTGCGAGCTAAACTAAATCAGGCAGATAGTTTGCTGGTTTTATGCTTATGCTTTGAGCCCTCAGGTGACTTTGCAGTTACCTTTTGGGGAAGTAAATAATTACCAACAAACCCATGCTCTCTACCTGCCAGGCATCCCACATACTTCACACACAAAAATGAGACAAGAATTATGCCAGTTCCTTTAAGATTACAGGAGCACAGCTAGCAGGAACTTTCAGGCAAATTTTCTGTATTAGTAGAAATATTTGGAGATACAGAAGGCCCGTTTGTCATCTTTTGCTCTGAGAGACAGACAGCCAGTTCAAAGTTTGTAGTGAGCTGTCGTAATTAGCTTAATAGCCAACTTGATGCAGCCCAAAGCCACCTGAGAATGGAATCACAGATCGGCCCATGGGCATCTCTGTAAGGGATTGTCACGGTTGTTAATTGATGTAGGAGGGCAGGCTGTGCAATTCAGTTTCCTGAGCAGCTGGCCCTAGCTGTATAGGAAATGAGCCAGCAAGCAGCATTCCTCCATAATTTCTGCTTCAGTTTCTGTCCTGATTTCTCTCAGTGATGGACTATGACTTGGAAGCTGCTGTTTAGCAAGGGGACGGTTTGCACTCCTAGGTAGAAGCAGGGGCCTGCAAATGGACACGAGGGAATGGACACTGGAAACCAGATGTGGGGTGGGACAGCCTGAGCCAAGGCCTTGGGGTCTTGACAAGTTAAAAAGCATAGGGCAGGGTGCCACAGATGACTCCAGAAGCAGCAGTCAGCGAGGAGGCATGGCTTACACAGTTGCTCTTGATCAGAGTGTTGTCACAACAACAGATATCAGACTGGGGGCAGGAGCCCGATAGATTTCTTGGGAGGAAGAGGCATGAAAATTTCTTTCTTTGGGGGATTTCAAATGAGAGAAACAGGCCTTGTATTGGGTGACTATGTCAGCACCCAGAACTCCAGAGTCTGAACTTATGTGGAAATAGAATCTCTGCAAATGTTACTAGCTAAGACGTGGCCATCCTCTTCTCATGAGGGGTTCCTAAGACCAGTAGTTTGTATCATTATAAGAGAAAGGAAAGATAGAACGAAGAGACAAAGACTGAGGAAGAGTCACAACGGTGGCCATCAGAGTGACATGTCTACAGTCATACCTATCAGAGATCTCTGGAAGCCCCTGGAAGCTGGGGCTGTGAGAGTTTCCTTCCAGATCCAGAAGGAGGCAGTCCTGCTGAGTCCTCCTGAGCTGAGTGACAATACTATTCTGTCACTTTTTAGCTAACTGTTGGCCATTCTATGTTATGACAACGACAGAGAACCAACTTAAGCTTATGGCTTTGAATGGTGGGCACAAGGGGGAAATCGATGTCTAAGGTAGTACCCAGGGTCCCAGTACAAGAACCTGAGAAGAGCAAATGGCTGCCACATTGGAGCCCACATGGAAGATGCCCTTTGACCTTAACACTGAAGTCAGCAAAGCATTACTTAGGCAGCCTTCATGTGGCACAAACTAGGTCTGGGAATAAGTATTAAGTTCACTACTTTCTGACATACCTCAATCTAATCTCATTGTACTGAATAAACCCACAGAAGTCTTGGGCGTCTTGACATTAAGGGTAGGTTAGACTTTAAGAGGCAGATACGGAACACCCCGCTAATGGTAGTATTTGAATATGAGTTATTATCTTCAGTGGAAAGAGACTTTAGCTGTATGCTAATCCTGAGTTGACGAAGCTGTCTGAGCTCTTTATACCTTAGGGTTTGCCATCAATAACTGGTTTGGGAACCTGAGTGTGGGGAGACAGGTAACTCCCTTACTGTGGCACAGTTGGGATTTGAATTCAAAGCCTATGCTTCTAATGGCTGCACATTTCTCCCTACTGAACTCAGCAGGGTGCTACCATTTCTTCATCCTGTAACTTAAAAGCTGTAACACTAGAAGAAGGTTTACCGTGTTTAAGAAGGGGGCAGTTCCCACCCTTAGGCAGAAGCCAGGGGCTGAAGGAGTAGAAGCTAGCAACCAGGTGTGGGGTGGCCCAGCCTGAACCTGGGCCTCAGGGGTTGTGACAAGTTAGAACCACAGGGCGAGATACCATGATGATTCCAGATGCAGAGGCCAGTGAGCAAGTATAGCTCACACAGAAATAGGTTGTCATGGAAACAGAGGCAAATCCAAAGGCCAGAACTTGGAGTCCAAACCAGGTCAGAATGAGATGGTATCTGAGGCCACAGCTGGAGCAAAAGGGGCTCACGCAGGGCCCTGGCAGGCAGATTTCTTAACTGCCTGGCTGCTGCTCAGCTGGTTCTGGTTCCTGCTGGCTGCACACAGGAGCTGGCTGCCCCTGGAGAGCCTTATGGTCCTTCTCACTCTTCTGGCAAATAAACAACCCTCCTAGAACTTCCCATTACCTCCACCACTGGCTCCTGCTGGATGGAATCTGTGAGAAGGTTCTGAAGTAACGGTTCTATCTTTAAACAAATTTAACTCTAATACTTTTTTTCCCTTGTGTGGGACTAAGGCTGGTTCTGAATCAACATTTTTCTCTGAGTGTCAGTCCCTGAGTACTTACTTAGTCACAGAAATTGGTTGGGACTCTGAGCGACTCCAGGCTTAAAGAACAAATGTTTGGCTCCACTGGGTTGAAGGGGGGTGGGGGGGGTGTTGGGCCGACAAGCTAGTCTGTGTTTGGAAAACATCCCCAAACACTGCCACTATGTGGAAACCACTCTTAGCTTCCCCATGAACCTCACTTAAATCCTGCTGATTCTACATGCTGATTGTGCCACAGACAGCTGGGAGGGGCCCCCAGCTGGGGGTCCCCACAAGTGGTGCTTTCATCAGGGTCCACATGCATGACAAAGAAGCTCCTCTCTGGCCCTCCCACTTATCGTCCCTTGTTCACTTTCAAATTTATGACCTATTTTCTTCAACTGTTGTTATATATATATATATACAACATATATATAAGTTGTATATATATGTTAATATATATAATATTAACATATAAGTACATCTGCTTTAATATATAAGTACATCTGTTCAGTCTACCTAATGTCACTTGTACGTATGTTTTCAGGGCTGGCCATTTGGTATTGGATGACCAGTTAGTGTGTGCTTCCCCGAGGAAGACACTTTCTTCCACTCTTGGCATTTCTTAGTTGCCTGCAGTTCTCTGACTAGGCTTGAGGCCTCATGATCTTTCTCCATTCCAAGTTACCATGCCTGTTGGTGGTGTCCTTGCTTAGGTCATGTGTCCGCAACCATTTCAGTGAGACTTCACCTATGTAGCGTCTCTGACACTTCTTGGAGACACAGTCTCACAATAAACTCTCTGACTCTCTGTCTCTTAAAATCTTCCTGTTGCATTTTCCACATTGATCCCCAAGTCTTAGGTGCAGGAATTATGTTGTAGATATAGTCAGACCTCTGCTTGCTCCTTTTCTCCAATGCCCTAGCTTTGCTAGACCTCCAGATTCTCTGATGAGTCTCACTTTCTCTTCCATTGATTAAAATGTTTCTTTGCTTAATTTCTCATGAGCCTTCTATAGCCATCTTTGGCTAGGTCTGTGCAAACGAGCCATCCTAACGTCCTCTGGACCACATCATTTACTTATAAGGTATTTTGAGTTGGACCTTCTGATTCCAGGGACATTTTTGTAAAGCATAATTTTATTTAACTTCCCTCTACGGCAGTGAGATGGCTCAGTGTTTAAAAACTCTTGCCTCCAAAGCTAAAGTCACAAGTTGGATCCATTCCCCAGACCCACATTGTGAACAGAGGAAACCAGTTTCTCCAAGTTGTCCTCTGACATCCACAAACATACAGTGGTGACCACACATACACAGACACAAAATAAAATAAAATAAAATAAAATAAAATAAAATAAAATAAAATAAAGAATCAACTTCAGGTATCAGAATTAAAATAGAGTTCCTAGCTGGGAACCATGGCTCAGGCCTTTAATTCTACCACTTAGAAGTCTAAGGCTGGGGAATCTCTGCGAGTTTAAGGCCAGGCTTGATTGACAGAGTAGGACCCTACTTCAACCATTCCTGCAAAGAAATAGAGTCATTTACATCAGAGTCTAATAAAATGGAGAGAGGGAGGTTTGAGTGGAAGGCCTTCATGTATGTTCATGTGAAGTGTTCCTTTCCAGAGTTCCTGAGGGTCCATTTGCATGCAAGCTAAAGAAAAAAAAAAAGTCCAAAAATGCTCTTCCAACATAGAAAATATCAGGAAATCTGGTTCAGTGAAAACATCACCCCATCAACCATCAGCATTAACACTGAGTAATGGCTAGTTTTGCAAAAGACACCCGTAACCAAGCCAGCTTATGAAGAACTAGCCTGCCTCCATTTTAGGGTTCAAAGACATCTTATAGTAAAGACAAACTAGGTTTATTCATGTTTATGGTTAAACCTCTGTTTCTTAAAGTCTGGGTTATACCCACCTGTAACCTTAACTACAAATGGTTCTGTACTGACAGTTCCAGAAATGGCAATCATGTTCTTGTTTCAAAGAGCTGTTTATAACCATCTTACAATCGTACATTGTTTCAGAAGGTTATATGACCACCTGTGACTGCCGTGTTTTGTCCATCTTGCAACGATGTCTTCATGTAAGGAAGAACTAACTTGTCATGCATATGTTCTGCTCCTGTAACTCCACCTATTTTGCCCGCCAAATCCTTCATTTGGAGAACCCTTAACCCTGAGCTTTATAAAAAAGCCTTGTCTTCCTCACTTCCAATGTTGACTTCTCAAACCCCGCTTTAGGTTTAAAATAATACATTACTGCTATTATAAGTCTTGGTTTAATTAATTTGGCCACGATGACTTAGGTCAAATGGTGTTTCTCCTCCCATCTTTGGGATGAACACAGCAAAGGTGCCCTTGGGCCTTTACAAGCTCCTTGTCTGTAATTCTTCAATACATGTGTTCTGTTTTGAGTACTCTTCCTTATTTGCAAATAAAACTATCACATCTGTGGAGAGCCTGTTCTTATTTTAACAAATTGGATGGAGGCTAAAATAACGAACCAACAAACTTTCAGCTTTAAAAATCTCAAGGAATTAGTTAAGTGTGGTGGCACATGCCTGTCATACCAGCACTCAGGGAGGCAGAGGCAAGCAGATCTCTGTAAATAAATAAATAAATAAATAAATAAATAAATAACGAGAGTTTCAAAGTGCCAGGAAATACTATGTATGAGTTGATTCAGTCTGAGGCTCCCCAGCATGGATTTTAACCATCTGGAACAGTAAACCAAAAAAAGACCAAGTCTACCCATCACCAGTAATGAGAGCTTTGGGAACATATATACATATATTATATATGTAACATATAAATATCTATCATGTATCTATCATTTATCTATCATCTATTATCTACCTATATATCATATATATATATATATATTTTTTAGTTCTATATTATCTTAAGTAAATGCCAACACTGAACCCTTTCTTCTATCTCCTCTACACTGAAGTCCTAGGTTGATATTTAGTGTTGCTTTTAACTGCTGGCAAAGCCTAGCTTCATATCACAACTCCTCCGCTGTGATGTTTCTTTTTTATTTTAATTTTTATTAATTACAATTTGTTCACTTTGTATCCCCCCGTGGCTCCCTACCTTCTCCTCTTCCAATCCCACTCTCCCTTCCCCTTCTCCACTCATGCCCCTCCCCCAGTCTTCTGATCCTAGCCTATCAGGTTTCGTCAGGACTGGCTGCATTTTCTTCCTCTGTGTCCTGGTAAGGCTGGTCCCCCGTCAGGGGGAGGTGATCAAAGAGCAGGCCAATCAGTTCATGTCAGAGACAGTCCCTGTTCCCATTACTATGGAACCCACTTGGACACTGAACTGCCATGGGCTACATCTGTGCAGGGGTTCTAGGTTATCTCCATGCATGGTCCTTGGTTGGAGTATCAGTCTCAGAAAAGACCTGTGTGCCCAAATTTTTTGTTTCTGTTGCTCTCCTTGTGGAGCTTCTGTCCTCTCCAAGTCTTACTATTTCCCACTTCTTTCATAAGATTCCCTGCACTCTGCCCAAAGTTTAGCTGTAAGTCTCAGCATCTGCTCTAATACACCTGCAGGGCAGAGCCTTTCAGAGGCCCTCTGTGGCAGGCTCCTGTCCTGTTCCTTGTTTTCTCTTTCTGATGTCCATCCTCTTTGCCTTTCTGACTGGGGATTGAGCATTTTAGCCAAAGTCCTCCTTCTTGATTAGTTTCTTTAGGTGTACAGATTTTAGTAGGTTTATCCTATATCATATGTCTAATGTTTCTTAATGCAGAAAGTTCATCCAACTCCCTGCTACTCTGTTTCATGCCTACATTTCTTGATCTAAATCCACGACCTTATAATTCTTAATTGTTAAGTTGTACTTAGTTTCTGTCTTGTATTCTGGTTTGCTGAAATACTTCTTAGCTTTACAGCTTAAGGCATCTGAAAATAGGACCCAACGTGTATGTTTTCAAATTGTTGCTGAATTGTTGAGCAGCTGGATGCTATGGAGCACAGAATAGCTGGCCAATTAATCACTTGTCTTCTATTTTATCTTCCCCTATGTGGCTCTGAATCAAGTTATCACAAAGGCAGAGAGCAGAACAAAACCTCTTAATGCGGGGACAGGCCAACTGCTGTTTGTGCACACCTGGTAGCTATTGGTGAGATGCCCGTGGGTGGCTGACTCTTTTCAGAACTGTCCATGCAGTCCTGGTGAGGTGTCTCTGACCTCTGGAGTTCAGATGGTTCTCCACCACAGGAACTGGCAGATCAGCATCCATCTCTCACAGATTTCCCAGTTGTAAAATGTGGCTGGACCGTCCATTTGCTTTCTTTCCCTTAAAGACCTATCAGTGAAGGTTTTAAATAGTAAGTTGGCCAACTTTTCCCAAGTGCTGCCCCTTTGTGAGAGGCCAACTGTTTGTTGGAGCATACTGATAAGTTGGGTTAGAATACAGTAGTTTAGAGAAGAAAGTATGGAATTTGTCTTACATCTAATTTCATCTCCTTTACTTGACTCTGTGGTCCTAGATAAGTTATTTAACTCTCTGGGCTCCAGTTTTCTCAAGAGGCCAAGAATACTCTTGCTGGTGAGCATTATACGGAATCAACTCACAGTAAGTATTTATACGCTGGTTTTGGTAGTCAGCGCTTTCCGCCACTACGACAAGACACCTGAGACAAACACTTTACAAGTAGGAAAGATTTATTTTGGTGGTAGATTTAGAGGTTTGAGTCCATAATATGTTGTTTTCATTGATTCTGGGCATGTGGCCAGGCAGGTCATCACAGTGGTGGTGGTGGGGAGAGGTGCTCACTTAAAGATGAGTGGGAGGAGGGGAGGAGGTGAAGGGGGGGAAGACGAGCATCAGTATTCTGAATACCCTCTTTAAGAGCGCATCCCTAACCATCAGCCGCCTATCACTGGAAACCACCTTCTAAAGGGCCCACCTTCCTGTTGTGCCACATAAGGACCAAGCTCTGAGCGTGGGTCCCGAGGGCGGCATTAAGGATCCAAACCGTAACATCACCACACAGGAGGTAACAACAAACATTATCATTATCAGTGTTTAAGCATAAAGCAGTCACATCTTCTCAAATCACAAGAGTGAGAAGGTTTACAGTACGCAGCGCCTCAGCTATAGCCAGCTTTGCCAACACAAGAGCTAAATGCCCCGGCCTATCTCAGCTCAAGCGTGTGAGCTTGACTGAAGTCACTTCACGTTTAAGGAATGTCTCGAAATAAATTGAACAGTACACCTAATTGCCCAAACCCCTTCCGTCTAAGCGGAATTGATTCACCCTTCTAATAAACCTTGGAGAGGTGAAATGCAAAAGAGGAGGCAATCTTGTCAGCAGGCTGTCCAGGCTTTCTGGAAGCCAAAGCTGGGCAAACTCAAGGTCTTTGAAAGAACAGAGACTCATCCCGACGAGGTCTAACATGCACCCTGAGTGAGATGGGGTGCCTCCCTAACGTCGCTGCCTTTGACCACCACACTCACGTAAGGCACTAGGAAAATTGTTCTCCCATTGCACTGGCTTTTATGGTACAGGCTTTATTGTCTCAGTCTGCACACTGGCTTTTATTTACTTGTCTTGGAAAACTGGTTTTTCCTGTTGGACTAAAGCCAGCTGTACAGGTTGGTAGAGCCCTGTGAGCCCTGCCATGTGATGATCTCGCTAATGATGAGTGAAGGCAGTAATAAAATTTCAGTTTGTTAGGCAGGCATTGGTTGTGTGTCTTTAAATACGCAAGGACCTGTAGGGGTTACAGGGATTACTTAGTTTGGGTTTCTGTCCTTAAAGCAATTAAAAACCAAGGGGGACAATTCCAGGTAAGAAGAAATTATGAGCAAAAGTGTTGGGAGGCCATGGGAATTCGCAAGCTGCTCAGAGGATAGTGGATGGATGGAGGGAATGATTATTGGTGGGTAGAGGAAATGGGAAAAGGAAGACTGGGACCTGATCACAAGGGCTCAATTGTAATTATTTTACGTGCTATTTTCATAATTGGCCTAATACACCGAGCCAGTGTCTGTTGAACAAGATATTGGAATGATAGCTCTTGATGAAATGACGTGGCTGCTAGCAGCTTTTGGAATGTATTTGTTGGTTTTCTCAGAATTACGTTTGTTTATCTAATACCCCATTATTGATTAATCAGTGATAAAGGTACCCCAAGAGTTTTAACGAAAGGTTTACAGAATGACAGCTAAAACCCGTGTGTTTCTTTTGCTTCTAAATTCTATTTTGTTCTTCTTTTTTTTTCCCCTGTAGCATTTCATCCCCTTTTGTGAAGCTCCAATAAGTCAAGAGTCATACTACCTCATATTGTTTTAATCAGAGGGGAATCTGGAAGTGGTAGGATTATAGGAACATTTCACTGAGCCGAGATACTTTAGGAATAACGTCCCGCTTTTAGCTCACTTGAGAGATGTCTGCTCCACTGGCAAAATAAAATCTCTTTGAAAAAGACATAATGGGAGCTGGAGAGATGGTTCAGTGGGTAAGAAT
The DNA here is from genome assembly GCF_030254825.1 of Meriones unguiculatus. Classification (NCBI taxonomy): domain Eukaryota; kingdom Metazoa; phylum Chordata; class Mammalia; order Rodentia; family Muridae; genus Meriones; species Meriones unguiculatus. The sequence goes on along the minus strand of NC_083353.1, from coordinate 125,686,001 downwards.
ACATATTGCTGCCACAGAGGATCTCTTTCTATTCTCAGCAGCATCTCCAACAGACTCCCAACCTCCTGAAGGCCAACTCCAGGCCTTGATGGACATCTGCATACACACACACACACACACACACACACACACACACACACACACGAGAGAGAGAGAGAGAGAGAGAGAGAGAGAGAGATCCACAATTGAAATATATCTATGAGTTAAAAATAAAATCTTAAAAAAAAAAGCAAAATAAGATGACTAAAAAGGCAGTGAATTAGGCTGAATTTTGTTGTTGTGATAGAACATGGTCTGAAAGCAACTCTGGAGAAGAAAGGATTTATTTTAGCTCACAGGTTATGCAGTCCATCACTGAAGAAAGTAAGAGGAGGCGCTCAAGGCAGAAACCTGGAAGCAGGAACTGAGGCAGAGAGCAGGAGGAGCAGTGCCTACTGGCTTGACTCCAGCTTGTTCAGCTACGTTTCCGTACAGCCCCACTATCTAAGGAGGGCAGCACCCTCACTGGACGGGGTCAAACGACATGAGTTAGCAGTACAGAAAACACCCCGCAGATATGCTCCAAAGCCAGTCTGATGGGCGTGGTTCTTCATTTGTTTCCCTGTTCTGTCAAGTTGGCAATCATGTGAAGATTGAGGACGGTTGCCTTACTTGCATGAGGTCTCACGTTCAATCCCTCGTCCTGAAGGTGGGGGTGTGATGTGGAATGTGGGGAAGACAGCGTGAAGCTTAACCTTCTCTAGAGAGAATATGGCAGTGGACAGATGGATTCCAAGTGGCAACTTGGGGGTTCCTGTCAGAGTCACCATTTGTTCATTTCCCATGTCTGCCATCCGTAGACAAGACTTCTGGCTTCCTAGAGCTCTGGCTGTGGCCCTCATGCATCAGATATTGTGTCACTCACTTACCCTTAGGTCAGAGGTCACATAGCCACTGGGTCTTTCCGTAGGCATCTGGATTTTTTGTTTATATGCTTTTATCGCAAGTGAGACAAAACAAACGGTGTGACATTTAATCTTGATAGGATTTAGAACCTCTGGACATGCGTATACAAATGTGTTTCCAGAGAGGCTTAACTGTGGAAGGAAAAGACAACTTGAATGTGGGTCTATCAACGGGCTGGGGTTCCAGACTAAGTGAAAAAGGAAAAGGAGAAAACCAACTGAGCTCCTGTGTCCATCTTTCTGTCACTGCTGCGGCAATGTGACCAGCTGCCTCATGAGCTTGCCACGCTGTCTTCCTCACCATGACTGTAACCTCCTGTCTTAGCTTAATTTTTATTGCTGTGATGAAATACAGAGTCCCAGAGCTACTTGGGGAGCAAAGGGCTTATTTCACCTTACAGGTCACAGCCCCTCAATGAGGGAAGTCAGGGCAGGAACTCGGGGCAGGAACTGCAGTTGAGACCATGGAGGAATGCTGCTTCCTGGCTTGCCCTCCATGGCTTGATAACCTTGATTTGTTTTCACGTAACCCAAGACTGCCTGCCCACAATGTGCTGAGCACCTTACCATCGTTCGTTTTTCAGGAAAGTGCCTCACAGACTTGCCTACAGGCCAATTTGACTTTATCAGCTGAGGTTCCCTCTTCTCTGTGTCTAGGTGCCAATAACTGGCCAGCACACTCCTCAAATGGTGAGTTATCATAAAGCCTTCTTTCCCTAAGTTGCTTCTTATTAGGTTGTTGATTACAGCAACAAGAAAAATCACCAATACAGATGGTGAGAGGGATGAGCTGCTTCTGTCTTTCTTGCTCTCTCCTTTCTTTCTTTCTTTCTTTCTTTCTTTCTTTCTTTCTTTCTTTCTTTCTTTCTTTCTTCCTTCCTTCCTTCCTTCCTTCCTTCCTTCCTTCCTTCCTTCCTTCTTTCCTTCTTCCTTCCTTCCTTCCTTCCTTCCTTCCTTCCTTCCTTCCTTCTTTCCTTCCTTCCTTCTCCTCCCCCTCCCTCCCTCCCTCCCTCCCTCCCTCCCTCCCTCCCTCCCTCCTTCCCTCCCTCCTTCCTTCCTTTCTTTCTTTGTTTCTTTCTTTCTTTCTTATTTTTTTCTTTCTGACAGGCTTTCTCTGTGTAAGCTTGGGTGTCCTAGAACTCACTATGTAGAACAGGCTGGCCTAGAACTCAGAGATCTGCCTGCTCCTGAGTGCTAGGATTAATGGCATGTATCACTACCATCTAGATGAGTTGCCTTTCATTGATTTTTTTTTTTTTTTTTTTTTTTTTTTTTAGTTCTGAGGATTGAACCCAGGTCCTTGCACATGCTAGGCAGGAAAACTGCCACTGTCTCCTGCCTTTTGATACTCTTCATAAATCTATTCTAAGTCCAAGATCTTTCCTTTCTCTAGTGACTATTCTAATGACTTTATGGGCTGCACTAAAAATTTGGTTATTATCTTAAAAGCTATGGGGATGTTTTGACAGATGAACATTTTAGACAAAACAATGACATTCATTTATTCATTCTGCTTTTGCAAGCAGCTGACATACTTGGGCTTTGTATTATTAGCTAAGATTATTCTTACCAGAGCCATATGAAAGGTCAAAGGGAATTGCTTGAAGCAAGCTCGGTTGTTTGCTCCTTGCTTTGATGTGGAGTCAAAGTGTAAGGAACGGGGTTACCTGAGTTTTTGGACCAGGGCAAAGATGTACAAGAATAAGACCCTGGTCTTGATTCAGCTTTGGTAAGTGGAATTGATCAAGAAAACAGGGAACAGGACAGCAGCCTGCCACAGAAGCCTCTGAAAGGCTAAACTCTGCAGGGTATTGAGGCAGATGCTGAGACTCATAGCCAAACTTTGGGCAGAGTACAGGGAATCTTATGAAAGAAATAGGATATAGTAAGACCTGGAGAGGACAGGAGCTCCACAAGGAGAGCAACAGATCCTAAAAGTCTGGGCACAGGGGTCTTTTCTGAAACTGATACTCCAGCCAAGGACCACTCACGGAGATGGCCTGGAACTCCTGCACAGAGGTAGCCTATGGCAGTTCAGTATCCAAGTGGCCTCCATAGTAATGGGGACAGGGACTCTCTCTGACAGGAACTGATTGGCCTGCTCTTTGATCACCTCCCCCTGAGGGAGGAACAGCCTTACCAGGCCACAGAAGAAGACAATGCAGCCACTCCTGATGAGACCTGATAGACTAGGGTCAGAGGGAAGGGGAGGAGGACCTCCCTTTTCAGTGGACTTGGAGAGGGACCAGGTTGGGAAGAGGGAGGGTGGGATTGGGAGGAGAGGAGGGAAGGAGGTACAAGGAGGATACAAAGTGAATAAATTGTAATTAATAAAAATAATTAAAAAAAGAACAAGACCCTTTAAACAAATGTGTTTCACTTGGGATGATTAACAAGCCATTTATACATGTGAGTGTATATTTATTTATATTTATGTATTCCAATTTTTTTAAGCATCTGAAAGCCAATTACAAACAGAAAATATACCTAAGTGGGGACAGACTGTATTGTTTACAGTCACAGGTCACTGGTTTAAACTAGGGTCATTTTCTGAGAATCACACACGCTCTTCTGATGGTTGTTAGCTGTTGAGTCATACAATAAAATGGTCTGGATGTGACCTCTGAAGTTTTATGACAGGAAGCAATCCCACACTGGCAGGAAGCTGAACCAAACTCCCTATAGATCATTTCCACATAAGAGTTTCCGTTGCATAAAACAAATCCATATTAATTTTGATGATTTCCCTGTCATTTTTCTCTGGCTCCCAAATGGGAAAGATTACATTCACGCTTTCTCTCATAAATTACAGCTTTAATTCAGCAAACTTACATAAGTCCCAAACACCAAGCTTCTTACAAATAGTTGAAATAAATGCAGCATCTATGTACCACATTATCTATTCATAGAGTTTCAAATTACAAATCATCTACATTTCATAGAATAGGATGGTGGTCAGATTAAATTCCCAGTGCCAAGATGGAGCCAGAGGAGCCAGCCTACTTAATGAACACAAGGACGTTGAACTAGAGCCCAAGAAAGTGTTATGAGACTGGAAGAGTGAAATAGAATTCCAGAGCAAGCAATTTTAAAATGAAGCAAATATTTTGAGGCTGGTCTGTGTATGAAGACCTTGATAAGCCCCAGATCCAAGCCGTCAGGCTGTGTGCACTGCACTAAGGTAGAATGTGCAGTGCACATAAGGAGCCCTGCATGGAGAGTGGAAGAAATAGGGGCAATGATCTGCTTTTGACTAGCGGAGTGGACACGCATTTTGTTTTTCTTTAAAATATTTCTATTTACTAATATTAACATCAACATTCTCTATTAATCATCTATCTATCTATCTGTCTGTCTATCTATCCCCTCCCCCCAGTCGTCTCTCTGTGTGTCCTCATGTGCTAGCCCATGTAGCGTTCAGAAGACAACCTGGCGGAGTTGGCTCTCGGTTCCACCTGTATTTGGGTTCTGGAGGTGGGACTCACCCCACCAGACTAGCTCACCAAGTTCCTTGCCGACCTGAGCCACCTTACCAGCCCTTTGCTTTTCTTTGTTCACTTTCCTTCCTCATTCCTCATTCTGCCAGTGCTTCTCATCCTGCTCCTTCTCACAGCTCTCCTTTCCCTGGAAACTTAAAATAATGGCTTATGCTCTTCCATCTTTGAAATGCATCTCTCTGTTTTACCTAAAAAGCCACACCCATCCTCACTGGATCTTATGGATTCTCCCTCCTTTCGGCTGCACGTAAGTCTTTTTCTTTTCTTTGAAAACATACTGTTCTTAAAAACAACAGAATTTCATGTTTAAGTTTTTGAACTTTAACGAGGTCTATTGAATCACTGTAATAAAAACCTCTCACCTGCTTTACAGCAATGGTGGAGTCTGTTCCTTGGGTTTTGTTACTTTAACAAGCTTCAGCTAGACAGAGAGCAGATACAATACTAGAGGCCAGGCGACTAATTCTTGTTCTTCCTCATCTAAAGCTTGATTGCACTATGTCATTTGAAGAATCTTGTTTAGTTGGTTTCTTAACAGCATGGCTCTTTCCCAACACATTAAAATAAAATCATTGCAAATTTAAGTCTTTCAGTATTATGGAAAATGGATTCTAAATTTTATAGACTATCAGTTTCCCAAGCTTTCATGACACTTATGTACGATCATACCAGTTACTAAAATAATAGCAATAATTATCTATATTTTTAGAGTTATTGAGAACACTTGAAAAACTTATTAAAAATGGAGGAATGACTTGTATTTATGGCCTTACATACAGAAGTACAGCCAGGTACAAGAGGACAGGGTTGCAAAGCCAAGTTGAAGGCCCAGCTTTCCTACCTGAGACCATATTTCAAATAAAGCAGAAAACTAAAATCAGAAGTCTTTATGTCAGTAAGATGACTAGATTTTTTTTATGATACTATTCATATTACTGAAATAATTATTAATGAATTAATTACAGAATTAATAAGCAGTTACTGAGTGATAATCATTGGTGAATTAATACTTTCATTATGTGTTTCAATATGTACTTCATTATTTCCAATTTGTATAGACATGTTCTATGGAATTACTTGCTTATATTAAATAAAATATCAGCTTGCTGACCATGGCCAGAGAAAATGGGTTTTCTTAAAATGCCCAATAGTTTAGGTTTGGAGATATGGAAGATAAGAAATTTAGTTTTCTCAAATAAAAAGACAGATGTTAGGTTTCTTGGATTTAAAATGCATTTCCAATGCAATATATTTTCATCATAGAAAATAAAAAGTATAAAATGGAAAATTAAAAATTACAGTGATCCCAGATGCTAGGTTAACCATGTTAATACTTTGATAGTGCCAGTTTAAAATTGCAGCATTTGACAAATGTTACAAAATGTACTTGATAGTTGTTGTTCTTAGCTACATGTAAATAATGATGAATGAAAATGATTATACATTTCATTGACTTTAAATATAATGTTTTACTTTGATGAGTTGTGTAAAAAGTCTACAGTTTTGCTCAGCTTGCAGAATTTTAGTTGTTTTTTTTTTTTTTTTTTCAATGCAGTTTATTCAGGAACATTGAACAATCCTCGGACCCCGGGGAAAGCCAGCCCACAGCTTAAATAGCCTCTGGGTAGCCAACCCAGGCGTGCCACGGGGGCAATGCAGATAGGTCCACATACATGGAAGCAAGCCAGATCCTCAGCCTTAGCCAAATGTGGAGTTGTTCGTGACAGAGAGCACTCACCATCGGGAAGGTGGAAGGCGGAAACCAGCTCCATCTTTAAGGCATAGCATTCCGCAGCTCTCTACAGTTCCCCCTTTTTGTTTTAGATGCATCAGGCAAGAGTAGAGGTCTGATCTCTGATATTAGAAATAAATTGGGACTTTGTACAGATGTTCATTTAGGTGTCATCCACCCAAAGAGCATCAGACCCGTCCGATACCTTTTTCTCAGAGGCGGGACCTGGGGCATCAACCCGCATGCAATCAGACATGCTCTTCTCTGGGTCCAAAGCGGCTGACCCTGAGTGCAGTGCTTAGCCTCGCATCCTGAGCGTATCATTTTAGCTTTTTATGGTATCCAACCATGCTTGGGGAGAATGTCCTGCTTCAATGGCTGTAAAGGCCTGAATGATCATGGCTGCATCACACTGTTGTGAGACTCTAATCTTGCATATATACCACAGGCAAACCAAGGAGACCAACACCAGAAGGCCTGCTAACACTCCCATGCCCGCCCATTCCTTCAGATGATTCATGGCTGCAGCAATCCATGTTGATAATCCTGTGGCTAGTCCTGCGTCCACTCCGGTAGAATTTACTGTGACAATGGCCACTCTTAGCTGCTCCATCGTAGTATCGAATTCTCCAGTCCAATTACCTAAAATATAGCTCGACAATTGTTTAGACAGATTTGCAGCACAGGAAAAATTCTCATGGTGTATGCTAGTGACACAAAGTCCAGCATACTTCATATGGAATAACAAGAAACCCAGAATTGCTAAAACAATCCTCTACAATAAAAGATCTTCTGGAGGTATCTCCATCCCTGATCTTAAGTTGTACTATAGAGCAACAGTTTTAAAAACTGCATGGTACTGGCATAGAAACAGAATGGTGGATCAATGGAACCGAACAGAGGACCCAGAAATAAACCCACACACTTATGGACACCTGATCTTTGACAAAGACGCCAAAACCATACAATGGAAAAAAGATAGCATCTTCAACAAATGGTGCTGGTCTAACTGGATGTCTACATGTAGTTGTTTTGTTTTGAGATAGCATTTCTCTCCAGCACCTTGGCTAGCCCGGAGCTTGCTATGTAGATCAGGCTGTCCTTGGACTTGTAGAGATCTGCCTGCCTCAGCCTCCCCCGGCTGAGATCAACAAAGATGTGTGCCACCACCCCTGACTTGAGCTTTAGTTTTAATCATTATATCTATATGCAAACTTGCTGATTCTTTTACTCTCGGGAGATTGATTTTGTTTAAAATACTTATGGATAAATGAAAAACCAAAAGTCTTACGGATAAATTGTTGACCACAGGCTACAACATATGCTCTAGCTAGAATTATGGGCACACTAATTATTCCCTCGAAATTTTCATGAATTCTAAGTGTTCCATCTGAAACTATCCCAGATGGGCAGTTGATGTTAAACTAGAAGACTGACAACATGAGAAAACATGTCTACTGTCAGCAAACTTAGTAACAGCGAGCGAAACAACGACAACAAGCATGCATGTGGGGCTTGTTCTTTAAGAGTACTCATTTTTACGTCATGCTTGAGAATGTTGGTCTGCGTGCATGCGTGTGTACCACACTGCAGTACTCACCCCGGCCAGAAGCTACAGTTATAGATGGCTGTGAGACACCCTGCAGGTGCTGGGAACTGAACCTGGGTCCTCCCTGTGAGCAGCAAGTGCTCTTAACCACTGGGCTATTTCTCCAGCTATAAAATGGGAGAAGTGTATTTAAAAAGAGATAGTGAGGACCAGACAGTGATGATGGTAAATTATGTAACAGTTGTGCACACCTAAGCAACTGAGATTCTTGATTTTGCAACTTTGGAATGATTGCCTGTGTAATATTGATTTTAATCCCTATTTTTGGAAATATGTATATATTCTGGAGATAAAGGGAAAATAATGACATCACAGTTGCTTAGGAAAGCATGCATTTATACGTAAGTATAAATTCATTTAGGTCCATGTAAATGTGTTTATAGCTTTTTGCCATTTAAGTGAACTGGGTGGAGTCCCGTCTCAGAGCACAAGTTGAACACACTCACACTCTCAGCTGTGCTGATGTGGAAGGAGCTGCACAGCCGTATTTGTTGAACTCCTTCCATTTTAGTTTCTTTTTGTTGCTATAATACGGTGCTTGAGACTGGGTAATTAATAAAGAACATACATTTATTTCTCACATTTCTATAGGCTAGAATTCCAAGATCAAAGACACCTACTAGCTCAGTCCGGTGAGGGCTGCTTCTTCTGAGGCAGGGTGGGGTGGGGCCGGGGTAGGGGGCTGGCGGGGGATACTGTGTCATCAGATGGAGGCAGATGGAAGGGTGAGAAGTGATGACCTCCTGCTAAGTTTTTTATAGGCATCCAGTCTTATCCTGAGAAAGGGCCTCACTGCTGGGTCATCACACCCTCCATCCCTGCCATGTTGACAGCATTTGAATTTTAATAGGACACACTTAAAATACAGAGACCTTCTCCAACTCTGTGGGACTACCATTTTATGACAACGTACTTTGTAAACATAAGTTTCCAAGACGTCTCTGATTTTCTTAGTTTTTCTGTCTCTTGCCAACTCTTGTTGCTGCCACAGCTAAGGGCAGAAATTCATTCACTCTTCATTCAGCACAAATCCATGAATCAGCTTATTCAAGAAACACATTGGCTGGCTGAACTGATGACTGAATGAAGACAGTAAACTCTTAGACTACAGCAGAGTCGTCCAGAGGACAGGAAGGGCTGAGGTCAACCAGATATAAAGCTGCAATTGTAAAGGATCCTGGTCTCTTAGAGAATTGCTCGAAAGTATCAGTGAAACGTTTGACGGCACCTGGGTGAGTTAGTAAGAAACACAGTTCAGGATGTGGTTGTGGGTAGGGAAATGAGTGGCAGCTTCATAAGCTTTAACTATATTCCAACCCCAAAGCACAGTTCTTCTGTGAAGACAGATTGCAAGAGAGGAAAGGCAGAGGTGAGAGATGGGTTTTTGCCCTTCCGTGATGCACCCTTCACTCAGATCAAGGTTGGCGTGCCTCCCACACCTAGCCCTGCTGTGTCTCCACCCATTGGAGGAAGATGGGAGTCAAAGCAATTATCCTGCTAAGTTTTTTGAAAAAGACAAAATTGCAGAAGGAGTTTTCTCATTTCCCCCTTAATTATCTGGGTGGGGGTCCGCAGTGATTAAGTCTCTAGAGGAACCCTTTTGCATCTCTGTGTCTGAGCTCTCCCTTCTCTGCGGTTGAGATCTACTTTCTATATAAATACTGTTATCATCCTGCAAGTTGATAATTTAGCCTTGCAGACATTATCTCAGGAGCAACATGGCCTACCATGCCTACATTAATTCTGCTTTTATACGCTCCATGTTTTGTATATGTCAGTGCAGGGATGGACTTTAATTTAATCCCGAGGCCTATATAAGTTTTCCACTATTTATTATTGTGTATGTATTAGTTTACATGTGATTATGGACTCATGTGTAGGTCAGAAGACAGTTTAGTGTGAATCCTCTCCCGATGTGAGATCTGGGGATCAGCTTGGGTGGTCAGGTTTGCACAGCAAGGACTTTTATCCACTGAGCCATCTTGACAGGGCTGTTTTTAATAAAACACTTCTGAAACAAACGACTTTCATGTTCCTCTTATTCTTATTCTTATTATTTTTTTATTTTACAACAGCATCTTACTATGTAGCCCAGGCTGCCCTGGAACTCACAGTCTCTAGACAGCCTCTGGAGGGCAGAGTTTACAAGTATGCACCAGTGTATCAGTGAATCAGTTCTCTTAAGCAAGTTTGGTAGGGATGGAGGTGGGTGTCCTGAGGAGCACGTGTTAATCTCTTCCTGCTGTGGTCGCTGTAGCAGAAGCAGAGCCAAGCAAGGCAGGCAGGTTCTGCTGTAACAACACAGCTGTTCCTCAGGTAGCTATTCTCTGAAAAGTCTTTCAACATTTATTCCAAGAAGCTACTGAATAGGTGAGAGAGGAAAAGGAAGACAGTATTTATTTTTATTTTTTTAATGATCACCCAGAAAGTCAGGTTTGACGTGTAATTTCCAAAAATCAAAAGAAAAATCTAAAGCCAGTGAACATCAGGTGTAGCTGCCGAGAGTTGGCTAGGCAGTCCTCAAGGATGTTTGGGCTCCCCAATCCTCTCATCCAGGTACCTTCAGGGGACTTCATTCCTTCCACCCATTAGCGCTTATCCATAAAGAAGAGCTTAAGTACCAACAAATTTCCACATTTTGCTCAAAATGACCCTGAAATTGGTCGTCAGGTGCGGCAGCCAGCCTCCTTGTGGACTGGCTCACAGCACTTGTGATATGAAAAAGTTTGAATCGACCATTTTTTTTTTCTGCACATTCCTGACCCATGTGCACCCAAATAATTGAAATATCCTGAGCTCAATTGAAAGTGTCCCCCCACCTTTGGAGCTGGCTGTCTGCAGAGCTTCAGTAGGGAAACGGAAGAGGAGACACTGCACAGCTTGTAATTATTCCCCCATTCTTCCTGGGGTCTACCTGGGAAGACTGACTTCTTGAAGAGTCGGCATTCTGGCCCACGTCCATAGCGAACGGCACTGGGGAAAGCTGCTGCAGGTGTGCACTGTCAGAGGGCTTCCGGAGGTCGAATTTCCCAGGAAGAGATAATCAGCAGCCTCCAGCAGAAGCTGCGCTAGCTTCTTTATAAAAATTTACATTGTTAATCCTTAATCATAATTCTAGGCATTGAAATGCGTTGGTCTGAATGTACATTAGCACTGCCTGGGTTTTGGAAGCAATTCCGGTCCAAGATGGAAATGTAGCCCACATAGAAACAGGAATGATCCTAAAAGCAAATTAAACAAAGGCTCTAATTACAAATCCATTTAATTTACAGACAGAGAATTAACCTTTGGTTCACCGATAAATAAATATCCAGAGAAACAATAATCCACTGCTTAATAACATGAATAAACTAATTCTTAGAAGCTACAGGGTTTTTTTTTATCACAGTTTTCACATCATTTCACCTTTGGAATTTTAAAAGGTTTAGGAAGACATTGATGTGGAGAGAAGAGGATGGATTCTGAATTAGAGTTATGTTCTCCCCCTCTCCCCCATTGGTTATGTCTGAAGTTTATGATCCCAGGGTGGGGCAGGAGGACTAGTGCTATAAAAAGCAGATTTTAGGGGCTGGAGTGATGTCTCTCTGCTCTTGAAGAAGACCCAGTCATCGTTTCTAGCACCTACACGGTGGGTCACAACCATGTACATCTACCGTTCCGAGGACTCTGATGCCCTTTCTGGCCTCCATAGGCCCTGCACAGATGTGCTGTGTGCACACTCACAATGCAGTAAATATTCATACATAAAAATTTAAGGAGTTTTATGTTTTCATTTGTATTACACCCTTTTGTAGAATACCCTGGAATTTACAGCCACTTAATCCATATCTCCCTCCCCCCAAGCTGACTTGACTGTGCAAACCTCCAAGGTTAAGTAAAACTTCTCCCTTGTAGGAGCAATTTACAGAAAATAGAGATTTACCAAAGGAGACCGTTGAGACTCGGGATGGGAAATTCAATGTACTATAAAATTTGGTCTCTGCTTTATGAACCACATTCCTGTCTCTCCCAAACTATAATTGGAATAAGCAAAATAAGTGGAAGTTAAGCACAATTTATAACCTTTTGCTAGCTAACAACCCACTGAATGTCGGTAATTTGATTAAGTAGAATGAAAGGGAGCTGCTCCCTTAGGTTTCATGAAGTGGAAGTGACGCTCAGGGGTGTTGGTACTGATGCAAACCCACCTACTCCCCTGGGTATTTCAACAGGTTCGTCGGTGACTGGGCAAATGCAGCCTTGTGGATTGATAGATCTTGTCCAAATCCCTCCACTGAGTGGCACTTCTGCCTCTGCCATGTTTGTAGAAACCCTTCAGAGCTTCTCAGTGAGTGTCAGGGCCCTGGCAAGTCTCCTTTGTAGATAGATGACTTTCAGAGGGACCCAATGTTCTTTGCTTATTTATTCCATAAGCAAACATCCATTTCGTTGTCTTTCTGCCAGTTTAGTGGAGCAGCTGGGCAGCGCTGTGCACACCCTCAGCTGGGGTCTTGATTGAGCTTGTCGTGGGGGCCAGCTTGCTGATGTGACTGGCACCATACTGTTGATGGCTGGAGGGCATGAATCAGCTGGAGGACTGCAAACCTTGGCTTCTGTATGCAGCGGCCTCCGCAGCCTCCCCAGTGCAACGGCTAGACCCAACATGCTGCCCTCGGTGTTCCCAAAGCTCAAAATGAAAACCTTCCTAGCTTTTTAAAAATTCAGTCGTGAAATCGGTATGGGATCGTTTTTGATGCATTTATTGGTTAAATTAAGTCACAGAGTCAGACCATTGTAATGAAAGTACTCAAGGTAGAACGACGTGAAAGCATGATTTGTATATTGTCATTATTAGAGACTAGTTGTCACTTTCCCACACGCATAATTATTATATCTACATGTTGATTTATGACCATGGTAAGCTCACTACCAGCCATCAATCTTGACTTTTATCATTCTGTATGGTGGCAAAATTGCATATAAAATTATAATCAGGATTTCATTAGAAAAACAGTATCCAAAAGTAGTATTTTGGTCTGAATTGTGCAATTACAGAATTCACATGTTGAATCTCTAACAAATGAGGCAATATTTAGAAATGGAGTTTTGAAATGGCCAAGATAAAATGAAACTACTCGGCTGGCCCTTATCTTAGTCCGTTTGTGTTATTCTAAGAAAATATCTGGCCCTGGGTAATTATAAAAAATAGACAGTTATGTTTGCTTGTTTGTTTGTTTTTTCCATTCTAGAGACCACAAGTCAAAGCATCATTTGGTGTGTGATGAGTGGTCTGGTTTTGCTTCTGGAATGTCCCATCTACAAGAGAGACGTGCTATATGTCAGAAGGATGCAGGTCAAAAGATGGTGATGGTGATGGTGATGGTGGGGTGGCTTGGTGGCTCAGGTGCCAAAGTGCTTGCTTTACAGCCATGAAGCTAGGATTTCTAGTCCCATATAAACAACTGGGCATGTTGGCACACAGCTGTAATCTCAGTGCTGGAGAGGAGGGACAAGTAGATTCCTGGAGCTCACTGGCTAACCAGCCTCACCAAATCATTGAGTTTTAGGTCCAGAGAGAAACCCAGTATCTCAACATTTCCATATTACTGCATTGCAAGCAAGATTTAGTTTTGATGTAAATTTTAGAGGAGACCCAAGTTTCAAACCATAGCAACCCTAATCCAACTTATTTTTTTTTTGAGGTTTCAATATTTTATTCCAGTTTTATTTTACGTGATGTTAATTACAGCAGGCTGTGAGTGGAAGCTGGGAATGTGTGTATCTGCATCTGATCCCCAGATGAAACTTTTGACTTTGTAAGCATTGAACCCTGGTGTCCCAATTCTATATGGTGGTAAGCATGCACACCTATGTGAGAGGGACTTTTTAGATAGTTCATCATGCCTGTTCCCATCCTACCCCATCAGTTACCAGTTTTACACTAAAAGTAGTCTTCAGGGTGTGGTTAGCTAATCCAACTTATTTAGTGTCCTCACAGAAGACAGAAATTTGAACACATAAAGAGAACAATTGTGAACAATTGTTGATAGAGGGAAGGCCCTGTCAAAGAGAGAACACCTTGGCCTTGGACTCCTCATGTATATAGCTGTGGAAAGAATGTCTTTTGTTGAAACCATGATGTCGGTGGTATTTTGATTTGTCAGCTATAGAAAACTAAAATAGGTATTAAGGGAAGAGGAGGGGTTCTATATAAAAAAGCAGAGTTTACCAACTGTTAAAAAGGTGAAGTGAAGGGCAGGATAAGAAAAACCACCAGTCCTGGCAGACTGTATGGGTTCTTGACATCTGGTGACACAGCAGCATCCCTGAAACCTTTGAGTGGCTCTTCAGGATCCTTTTGTGTGTTTACTAGGTCAGAAAGACTTTAGTAACAATACCAAGCTACAATGGAAACATTTCAAATCTTCCATGAGGGTTCAGTGAGAGTTTCTGGAAGCAATGTGCTTATTTGAGACCATACCTCATGATGGGGGTATGTGTGTGAGCACCTTGGTGCTTTAAAAACTTCTGTTTTAGCTTATAACATTGATAGACATATCTCATGCACATCAATGTCCTCTGGGTTCTTCAGTAGCTTTTAAAGAATATAAAAGGGTTCAAAGGAAAAAAAAGAAGAGAAAAAAACAAAATCACAAACAAACAAACAAACACACAACCCTCCTCCCTTCATACTGGGTCAAGATGTAGAACTCTCATCTTCTGCTCTCACACCATGTCTGCCGTCATGCCTCCATGCTTCCCACTATGATGATAATAGACTAAACCTCTGAAACTGTAAGCCAGCTCCAATTAAATGTTTTCCTTTAGAAAAGTTGCTGTAGTCATGGTATCTCCTCACAGCAATGAAACCCTAACCAAAACAGAGACAAATCTCTGGGCATGTTTCTGAGGAAGTTTTGAGACTAGGTTAATTGAGGTGGGAAGACCCACTGAAAATGTAGGCAGCACTGTTACGTAGGTCAGGATCCTGGAGTGCAAAAAACAAGAAAGCACACCTCAGTTCCCCGACCTGTGCCATTTACTGAGACCCACCCTGATCTGTGGCCCTGGACACCAGCATGGATCAGGGAGCAGCAGGAGAGACCCCTCCCTATCCAGCAGCCTCCCACAGCCCTCTAGAAAGTGTCGAGGTCTGCCCAAGGCCCTCTGTGCTCCACTTTCCCTATCATCTCACACACCAGTTTCTGGGCCTGAGCCATTTCCCAGGACCGACCAGGATCTATGGAACTGGAAACAGTACAGATCAGGGAGTAGCAGTCCTCAGGCCTTTGTCATTTCCTGGAGACCAGCACTTATCAGGGAGTAGCAGGAAAACCAGAGGACTGTGGCCATCTGGGACCACCAGCTCTACCTACAACACCAGAGACCTACTACCATCATAGACTCCCAGGCCTGCTAATAGCAGAATCAACCAAATGGCTAGAGGTCAGTAAGAACACAAACAACAAAACCCACGGCCATATGACACCACCAAACCCTATCTATCCTACCACAGCAAGCCCTGAGGATACTACCACACCAGAAGCACAAGAAAATGATCTTAAATCTAAGGTTATGAAAATGATAGAGATCTTAAAAGAAGAAAATAAATCACTCAAAGAAATACAGGAAAATACAATCAAACAGATGATAAAATGGAATACATTTTTTAATTTAAATTTTATTTTTACAATTGATTTATTATATATCTGGATTGAAGCCCCTTCCCTTGACTCCCCCCGAGTCCCACCCTCTCTCCCTCTTCCCCATCCCCTTCTCCTAGTCTACTGAAAGGAGGAGCTCCTTACCATTGCCATCTGCCCATAGCTTTTCAAATCTCATCAGGACTGTGGGATCCTCTTCCTTTGTGGCCTGACAAGGCCACATTGTCAGGGACAAGTGATCAAAGAGCAGGCAACAGAATTTATGGCAGAGACAGCTCTTTCTCCCCTTACTCAGGAACCCACATGGAGACTGAGCTGCCAATCAGTTACATCTGAGCAGGAGGACAGGTCCTCTCCATGCATGGTTTTTGGTTGGCACATCAGTCTCTGCAGGAACCCCTGGGCTCAGATTTTTAGCTTTGTTGGTTTCCTTGTGGGGCTCCTGTTCCTTCCATGTCTTTCTATAACACCCTCTTCTTCACAAGACCCCTATGCTCTGCCCAAAGTTTGACTGTGAGTCTCAGCATCTGCTTTGAACCTTTGCTGGGTGAAGCCTTTCAGAGGACCCTCTAGAATAGGCTCCCATCCTGTTTCCCCTCTTCCACTGCTTCTGGTGTCTACACTGTTTGCCATTCTGAAGGAGATTCAAGTATCCTCCCTTGGGTCCTCCTTAGTGTTTAACTTCTTTAGTTCTGTAGATTTTAGTATGGTATCCTATATTATACAGCTAATATCCCCTTACCAGTGAGTATATACCATACATGTCTTTCAAGATGATCTTTTCTAGGTCCATCCATTTGCCTGCAAATTTCATGATTTCCTTGTTTTTAGTAGCTGAGTAACATTTCATTGTATAAATGTGTAAATGTTTGAACAATCTGTTAGACCCATACCATGATGGTCAGAGTGACATACTGTCTTAGTTACTTTGATATTGCTGCAATAAAACACCGTGATCAAGGCAACTTATACAAGAGAACATTTAATTTGGCTTCCTGTTTCAGAGGGTTAGAGTTCACAAAGGTCCCTCAAAGGAAGAGCTGAGAGCTCACATCTTGATCCACAACCGAGAGGCAGAGATAACAGGGGAACCTGCATAATTGCATGAGTCTTTTCAAACCTCAAAGCCAGTTCCCAGTAACACACCCACCTCCTCCAACAAGGCCACAGCCCATAATCCTTCCCAAAGAGTTCCCCAACTGGGGGCCAAGCATTCAAATACAGGAGTGTATGGGGCCATTCTCACTTAAACCACACCACGTATCAAGGCTGGAATCTCTGGTTCGTGTACCTAATTAACGGATGAATCACAAGTTAGCATCACATTCTTCTGTTCTTGACCCAACATTTCTAAATCCATTTTCATCCATATTCCCAAGGATGTCATCAGAATAAATTGGCAAAAACTAGTAATTAATTTGGGACTCATGAGAGTACTGTCTGAGTCACTTGTTCTTGGTATCCACCCCCATGAACTACTGGGATTTGAGGGTGATTCTATCTAATAGCAACCGGAGGGGAGGGTATTTTAAAATTGTTTTTATTCTTTGGAGAATTTCATGCATGTATATATGAAATATGATCATATCTACCCTCCTCACTCACCCAACTTTTGAGTAATTCCCAAACACATTCCATTCTAACTTCATGCCCTCTCTCCTTCTCTCTTCCCTCTTCCTCTCTCCTTTTGCTCTCTCTAATCTACCAAATCCAATTAATTCTGCTCCTGTGTGTGTATATATATGTGTGTGTGTGTGTGTGTGTGTGTGTGTGTGTGCAGGGTCTTTCACCAGTAGGAGCATGGGAAATCTTCCAGTGGTCACACCCTCAAAGAACAATGATTCTCCCTCTTCCAACAGCAGTTTTCAATATACCCCCAGTAAAGGGTGGGGCCCAGTGAGCATCTCCTCTCTCTGTGCCAACATTTGGCTGGCCTGACCTTGTGTAGGTCTTGTTCATATTCCCCCAGCTGCTCTGAGTTGTACAAGAATGTCCAGAAGATGTTATTTCACAGCATTTCCCTGCATCTTCTAGCTCTTATGTTCTTTCCAACTGCCTTCCCCACTGTTCTGTGAGCCTTGGTGTGTGTGTGTGTGTGTGTGTGTGTGTGTGTGTGTGTGTAACTAGTTATGAGTGTCTCTGCACTGGCTGCTGGCGGAGGTATAGCTTCAGGAAATTGTCATTCCTTTGTGCGTCTTCTGGAATGCTGCTGCAGACTCTTCTGGTGAGGACAGGAGATGAAGAGCTGTTCCACTGGGAACAGGAGACTTGGAAGAATTGCGGTTTTTAGGAATTTGGGTAACCAGTGTCTCAAAACCCACCCTTTCCTTCAAGTCTTCATTATTTCTTTCCAATTGTTACTTGAGCTTAATTGAAGAGCCTCTCGAAGCCAAATTCAGTTTATACTGCAGTCTAGTCATCCGTGGATACCATCATTGGGTGTAGTTTTCAGAATGATTAATCCTGTGTGTATAGGAACAAAGACTTCCTTTTAAGGAATCATTGATATCTCTTTTGGTTCTCTTCTGTGTCATGATTGGAGAATTTTAAGCTCTGAGCTTAAATAATTGTCTTTTTTCAAGCTTACAAAGAATCATGTCATGTTTATTTTATTCATTCCCTATATATGTCAGGTGTATTCTACAAACCTGATTACCCAAACAGAGCCTTCATGTCTCTAGGCACTCAGCTGCAGGTGTCTTCAAGCCATAACTTAAGTACTCATTACCATTGGATGCCACAGATTGCTATTATTTCATTTACTATTACCATGAGAGTCATTAATTACCTTTATCTCTTATCAGAACAGATAACAGATTTCAGATTTACATAAGTTTCATAAGCTCTGCAGGATGTGTATATGCTTTGGCTTTTGGCTTCTGAAGTTTTCTTCAGGCTCTGAGCAGGCTGTTGTCTCTGTGACAGCCAAGTCCAAAGGGAATGGAAAGGATACAGCAAGAGTATGGAGAGAGAGA
Source organism: Meriones unguiculatus (assembly GCF_030254825.1). Lineage (NCBI taxonomy): Eukaryota > Metazoa > Chordata > Mammalia > Rodentia > Muridae > Meriones > Meriones unguiculatus. Next base: position 125,667,601 of record NC_083353.1, on the reverse strand, counting down.
GACAGAGACAGAGAGAGAGAGAGAGAGAGAGAGAGAGACTGATGTCATGGTTAGCCATGGTTAGCAGTGACTAGGAACAGGATAGCGGATGCTTTGACATCCTGACTGTAGTTTGGCAGCTTTGAGTCTTGAAGTTTGAGAAGTTTGAGTGTGCAATAAAGAGGCTTTCGGTGCCTGTTTTGGGGTGCAGGCTTTGGCTGTTGTATTCGATTGCTGGAAAGTGTGCATTGCCCAGCTTGTTACCATCATTACCCTTTATTTTTTCCCCGTTAAACAGCTAGATTGCAGCCCACAGTGGAGCTGGCATGATTAGAAAGCATTTGATTTTGTTGCTCCTTGTTTAGCTGAACTTGAAGTGGTTCCCTGCCTCTCACACGTCCTTTGAACAGTCTTACTCTTGCTTCCCAGCCTTCAATGATACCTGGTTTCTTTTGAGAATGGGTCCTGATTTTTCATTGTTGTGCTTAGTTCTTCCACTCCCTTGAATACAATGGTAAAACCAAACCATTGATCAGGATTGCATTCACCATGGTCTTTAAGTTTAAACCATATAAAATGCAACTCCATAATGGGGTAATTGTACTCCACAAATTTTCATACTGAAGCTCAAATCCTTTAAAATATGTCTTTAAAAAATAGTTAATTTCAATGAGGTGTTAATCTAGCTACCAGATTGGCCTTAATCCAATCTGGTAGCTAGCTTTGTAGAAAGAGGCCATGGTTGGGCAGTGATACCAGAACTATGCACTCACCAGGGTAGACAAGAAAGGGTTAACTGAGAAGGCCAGCCATTGCATCCTGAACACATCTGATCTTATCTCAACTCAGCAGCTAAGTAGGGCGGCGCTTGGTTAGTACTTGGACGAGAGAGAATGTAGCTGTGCGCAGTTGAACCAGAGGCCTCCAGAATGTCCATAAACATGAGAGGATGAAATCCAGCTGTGTATATACCTTGCTTGTTGCATTTTTAATGATAGCCTGTAATGGTTCATATTAATTATCAGGTTGATAGAATCTAGAATAGCTTGGAGGAAGATTGTAGAGTGGGTAGATTGAGGTAGGAAGATCCACTCTAAATGTGGGTAGCAGCATTCCACGGGCTGGAAGTACTGAACTGTGTAAAAAGAAGAGAACTGAGCACCAACATTCATCCTTCTCTGCTTCCTGAAACCAGCTGCCTCAAGCACTGGCTGCCATGACTGCCCCACCATGATGGACTGTACCCCTTCAAACTGTAAGCCAAATGAAACCGTTCTTCCCTTAAGTTGCATTTTCAGGATTTTTTTCACAGCTCTGAGAAAAGTAATATACAGGCCTAGCTGAGTGAGACAAGCTCTTTTACATACCTCTCTGTGTGTATACTGGTAGAAAGAAATGAAGAAGATTCCACTGCCTTTCTTTCTTTCTTTCTTTCTTTCTTTCTTTCTTTCTTTCTTTCTTTCTTTCTTTCTTTCTTTCTTTCTCTTTCATGTTTTCATCCATTAAAAATCTGTATTCAAGTTTGTACATTTATGCTTATTGTTCTGCCTTTTTTCCACCTATCTCTGAGCAGACCATATTCCAAGTTCTTCTCCTCCTTAAAAAAATATAATTAACCATGACATACAATTGCAATATATAGACAATCTAATATCATTCACTGGTGTGCTTGTCAATCAAACTAAATGACCTATATAAAGTATAGGCCTGAGGGACCCTAAGAAAAGGTAATCTAGGCAAAAAGTAATTTAGGTCACTCTGCTTCTTAGATTCATTTCTTTTATTTTCCCCCGTATGGGCTCTCATACCCATCTGAGTCTGAAATGAAGTTGAGGATAAATACAGCTATGTGGACACCATGCAAGCTCAGCTTGTACATGGAGTAATGCAAGGAAGAGCTGAGCCTTCATAGACAGAGACGATACCAGGGCTCCTAGCTGGAGACACCCCTGCCCACTTTTCCTTCTTCAGAGATTTCTGGAATAAGCAGTGTCAGCATAGTTGGCATTTAACAACAACTTTTCCGTTTCCTATTTGTACATGATATTTCAGTTTACTTATCTTTAAACACTTCTATTTTGGCACTCATTTACTTATGAACTTAGATGACATTTTTAAAGCTTAATACTAGGGCTTTAAATGGAAATGGAGGGTGCACAGCACCAACCCACCCTCAAGAAATGCTCTGAGGGCCAACCAGATGGCTTGGTGGTTAAAAACACTGGCTGCTCTTGTAGAGGATCCAGGTCCAGTTCCCAGTACCTATATAGAAGTCCACATCCATCTGTAACTCCACTCTTTTGATCTCTTTGCATGTGATGAACATACATACATGCAAGCAAAACATTCATACACATAAAATAAGTAAATCTAAACACACACACAATTTCATTCTAGGGGTTGGAGAGATGGCTCAGTGGTTCAGAGAATTTGCTTTTCTTTCAAAAAACCAAAGTTTGGTTTCCAACATCCACATCAGGTGGCTCTCTGCCATCTCTGATTCTAGCTCTTGGGGATTCAATGGCTTCTTCTGTTCTCTGAAGGCACCTGCACATACTCAGAAACAGAACAGACACACATAAATACTTTTTAAAAAGGGCCACTATATGTGAAAACCTAGGAGAACATCCCTTGAGGGGCTACAGTGATTTCACCAGTTCTCCTTTTGCATAAATCAACAGGGCTCACCAAACAAAAATGTGGAATATAGCATAATTTCCATAAATGTTATAGAGGAGGTATGTATCTGAGAATCCTGCAGATTGTTTGCTGTGTGTGGCTGTCGTAGAAATCTTCCCATTGCAGGACTCCAGCCTGTCCCCCAAGTGCATGAAAACCCAGACCCAGGAACGAAACAGCACCAGGGCTGGTTTCTCTTAAGAACCCGATAAGGAGACGAACTTCGAATATATGTAGCTGAGAAGCTGAGCTGGAGCAGTGGGAAGAAGAAGTCAGTGATCCGGTCCTGAGTAGCTCTGGTTCTTCGTGTGGGATGACGGAATGAGGTGGTTGAGACAATGACATGGTTTCTGATCAGAGCTGTTTCTCCAGACCTAGTGCCTTGCTCTAAACACATCCCGAGCTGGCTTTGAACCTTTAAAGGAACTCTTTCCTTTCACCTTTGTTCCTTCCTTCCTTCCTTTATTCCTCCCTCCCTCCTTTTTTTTTTTCCAGTGCTAGGTGCTACACACACACACACACACACACACACACACACACAATTGTTTTTGTGAATTGCACACACACCTACAAATGACTTTCAAAAGGAAAATGGTCAGGATAATCGCATTTGTTTTAAAATCCCACCACTTACTCACACTTTCCTTTTGTCTCTTGTTTCCCCAAATCACCGGTGCACTTGATGGTGGTTTTGGAGATTTTCTTGTGCTTGTCCAGGCGATTTGCCTACAAGCAGCACTGCTCCTTTAGCAGCTTAGAGCCCCCACTTAGAGCTGCTGCATTAGCTACCTTCCCGTTGCGGAGATGAAACGCCACAGCCGGAAGCACTTAGGGGAGAGAAGTGCTTCAGTTTGGTTTTTGTTCTGGACAGACGGAGTTCACCACGGCAGGAAGAGCATGGAACAGTCAAGAAAAGCATGACAGCAGGAGAAAGAAGCTGGCTTATCACAGGTCTGCACACAGGAAGTAGAACAGGAAGCGGGGCAAGGCTGTAAACTCTTAAAGCTGTGCCGAAGTGATTTATGTCCTCCAACAAGCCTTCACTTCCTAAGGCTCCCATGACCTTCCCAAACAGCTTCGCCAATTACAGACCAAAAACCAGAAACCTACAGAGGACATTTCTCATTCAAATCATCCAAGAGGTCAGCTCAACTCTGAAGTCTGCCTGCTGCAAGCTAATTCAACTGTTCTTGTATCACTGAATTTCCTTTGTTTCGTGCAGTTTTGTTTGTGAGTTCTAGGAGTCCTGTCTGGACAGTGAAAATGGAATTAGCTCAGGAATTACTCCCCTCCTTCCCACCCCCCAACTGTTGCTGTACCTGAGGCAGCTGTCGCTATTGACAGCCAAGCAGGAGTTACTCCTAGTCCGTGCCTTGGTTGGCTTAGGATGGTGTGATGGCAGGGGTACATTCTGATTACATGTGATGTTGGCAGGGTAAATGCTAGGGTACAGGCTCCTTTCTAGTTGATGGGGAGGCAGGGATGGTTCAAGTTCTTCAAAGCACAGACCCATGATGCTCAGGGTATACGCAGACAAAGGAAAGATCCTACTGTAGAGTGTTTCTATGGAGCTGGAGAGATGGCTCAGAAGTTAAGATCACTTGCTGCTCTTGGAGAGTGCTGGAGTTCTGTTCTCTGCACCATATTGTGGCTCCCAACCATCTGTAACTCCTGTTCTGGGGGAGTCGACACACTCTTATGACATACTTGTAGCATACATATATACATGCAAGCAAAACACTCAGATATACAACATAAAAATAAATCTGAGAAAAAGAAAGTGATGGGCTAGAGAGCTGGCTCTAAGATGGGTGGCTCTAAGTTGAGGCACTGGCTGCTCTTCCAGGGGACCTGAATTCAATTCCCGGACACCACATGGTGGCTCACAACCGTCTATAATGGGATCTAATGCCCTCTTATGTCATGCAGGTGTGCATGCAAATAGAGCACTCATATGCATAAATAAATAAATGTTAAGAAAAGAAAAGAAAGTGCTTTTCATGGAGCCCCAAACAGTGGAGGTCATGGCTGACCTTGCAAGAAGGTTAAGGCATCAGTGGAAGGGTGGTGTTCAGGTGAGCAGATTCCCAGTGAGTCTCAGCCTAGCTTCTCCACTGAGCAGTTTGTTACCATTAGAATCTAATTTCCGAAGAAGTGAAGCTGATTAGCCATTGAAGGAGGCAGGGACTTAAAATGTGCAATAGAAGAAGGAAGCTTATGAGATGGAGAAGTGGCAACCCCCCACCCCAGACCCGCTCCTGTCAGTAATGACTTGGAAACTTGGCAGTGAGACAGGAAAAGAGAACAGCGGGCCTGGAGTGAGACACAGGCTTCACCTGCCAGGGAAGCCAGCCGCAGGGAGAGGTTGCTGTGCGCCGGGGCAGAGACTTCAGGTTTTCTGGAAGCCCCCATGAGACAGGAGAAAATCATGACAGGAGACAGATTTACTTGTGGCCAATTAGAATGTACAAGCTGCCCGCTGGTGACCTAAGGGTCTCTTTTAATTAGCTGAAGTTGGTATCTGATGACTGCCTTTGTAGGACTTTAGAAGTACCAGCTACCCTGGCTGAGCCGGGTCACGTGACTGTCCTGGTTGGGGGCTAGCAGGAACTTGTTTTGTGATATTACTAATTATTTCACTCTTTGGTTATATTTTCCTGCTGGGTGTTTAAGACCTTGTCGGTGGCCAAATGAACTCATTTTTGTCATTGGCAGCTGAGCCTGCTCAGGGTGGAATTCTGCTGTACCAAGCTGCACATGGCTTTGGCTGGCTGACCCTCTCTGCTGCTCTTATGTCCCAGCCTGTGGACAGAATGCACCCATGTTTTTGTTTGAGGGAGCTTTCTGGTCCAGGCCTGCACTGGGGACCTGGTCCTTTTTTTTTTTTTGGTCTCTCAGTCATGGCCTTATCTGAATAACTAGTGTTTGTGAATCCATGCATTCTATGTGCGAACTATGTTTGTTTGTTTGTTTTTGAAATGGACATAAATTACAAATAAAATCCTAAAAAGTTAATTTGTTTGCAAAACATCTTTTTTTCTCCTGGATCAGTTTGGGTAACACCATCACAAGTTATTATTAAAATGTTTGTTTTGTTTATAGATTTAAGAACTGTGTCTCTCTAAACTGTCACACTTCCTCTGAGGAGTGTGGGAAAGCGCTTGTTGAAAAGACAGTGTAGGCATCCGAGGCTGGGGCTCCCCCTCAGCAGCAGGACTCCATTCTGGGGACCTGGAGGAGAGAAAGCAGGGGAGGAGCACGATAAGGGTAGGCAAGGTTGTTGCGCCTCTAAAGGCAAGCCCTTGAGTTCCCATCCACAGAGGTCCATCCTGGAGACGGAGCCGTCATTCATCAATTGCTGAACCTGAGCCTGGAGTTACTCCTGTGATGGGGGAGCTTGTCAAGAAGGTCACCCTTGCTTTGTCATTTTCTGACTTTGAAAAGCTGCAAAATTTCTGGATTAACTTCAAGCCGAACACATTCCTATCTCTAGGTACTGGGGCTGCCAAAAAGCCAGTTTTGTAATTTTCTTCTGTTTTTATGAAGTTCTGGCATATTTTTGGCTCTCTTGCTTCAGGCCTGTTAGGAGAAGCCATGCATAAATGCACAACATGCTTGCTTTCTCCTGAATGCCTGTGTCAGTTACAGAACTCTCTCCTGGCTCTGGCTAGAGACTGTGACACAGGGAAACCTACAGACAGCCCATAGCAAATCCGGGAGCTCTAGTTTTTGCTAGTTTCTATGTCTGGGGGGCAGGGTTTGTGTGGCCCTGTCGGGACTCTGACACCCTCAGTAGTCCACGATGGCTTCGAACTCTCAGCACCGGTTTGTGGCAGGTTTCTGTGTGCTGGAGTTCAGGCACATTTCACGGCCCAGGCAGGCTTTAAAGCTCTTCCTCACACCCTGAGGTACGAGTTCACCTTTGCTTGCCTTTCTCTGCTCCAGCTCAGCCTCTTGCAAACCTGCACAGAAACGCCAAAGAGTTAGGCTGGTTCCTTTTTTCCCTTAAAGCTTTTAGAAGCAAAAACAGTCTGTTTCTTTCCTACGTGGACCTAGATTAATAACTTTCCCCATGTGTAAAGTTCAGTGCGGTCTGAAGGAGCCCAGCTTGTGGTGGCTGAGAATGGTCACATTATGGAAAATAAACCAGAAGGGAAGTTTGTTTAAGCAATGGACAGGAATCAGCAGGCAGTTCATTTTGGGAGCATAACTGGCCGCCATTCCCTCCTGATAGGCACTAAGCAAGCTTTCTTGTTGCACAGCAGAATTTCCCAGGTGATTTTTATAGAAATACTCCTCTCTTGCTTCGCCAGCTGCAACACACATTTCAAGTTAGCTGCTCTTAAAAGGCACACCTTGTGTGGCACCATTGGAACCCTAACATTTTCTGTGACCCAGACAATGGCAGACTTTCCCTTCCACAAGCTATGTTTTAAGGGCACAACGAGACACAAAGCCTTACTGTTAGTGTTTAAAATAGTCGTCTGCAGAAGGCTCAACTAAAAAGAGTTTGCATCTAGTGTTGTCTGTGACACCCTGTGACTGGACCACAGAGTTTGCATCATTTTATTTTGGGGATGCATGGGATTGAACCCAGGGGTACGAGCATACTAAGGCGTGAGATCTCCATTTGAACCACACCCTTACTGTTACTACCTGTGATGATTAATCTGGGTTTTCATCTTTCAAGGATCTGGAATCAAGTCAAAGGCAAGTAGCTGGGCATTGGTGGAAGGGATTTTCTAGATCAGGTTATTTGAAGTGGGAAGGCCCTCACTAAATATGATACCTTTTGGTGGTTGCCCCAGATGGAAGAAGGAAGCTTTGCTTTTGCCTCCTTTTTTTTCACTTTCCCTGGCAAGTTCATCTGCTTTACTGCTGCATCAGCTGCATTCCCTGGCTCGTATCAGAATCTTCTGTCTTCCAACATGGATGCAAGACTGGCAGCTCTCTAGCATTCTAGTGGCCTGTAGTGCAAGACTGGCACCCACTCTCATGGACAGAGCTACCACATTCTCTGTCTTCCCAGAGTGAGACAGACATTGGTGGATTGATTACTCAGACCGTATCATGTAAGCCAGTCTTTCTTTTTAACATGTGTTCATCCTATCAGCCTGTACTCTAGAGAACCATGACTATTATGTTTTTTTTTTTTACTTTTTATTGATTCTTTGTGAATTTTATATCATGCACCTCAACCCCACTCATCTTTCCATCCCCCTGTATCTGCCCTCTGCCCTTGCAGCCTCTGCCCCCAAACAAAATAAGAGAATAAAAAACAAACAGCCCTCCCGACCATCTTGATATGGAAGCTGTAGTGTCTCACACTATGCCTTTTGTCCACACATCTTTACTTGTAAATGTTCACTGCAATGAGTCATTGCTCTGGTTCGAGGCCTCTGTCTTCTGCTGCACTAGCAACATTTGATCCTCACAGTAACTCCTCTCAGATACTCTGTTGTTGCCCTGGGTCATGGAGATCCTGCAGCTTTGGATCTATAGGACTGGCTTGTTTATGTGCTCTAGAAGATCATAGATGGGGTAGATGTTGTATGGAGGTCAGCCTGCCAACTCTCATGTGTCTGTACCTCATGTGCAAGTTCTCCAGCACTACCCCAGCTAGCTCATCGAATGCTGCAGCTGGCAAGGGGCGGGGTCAGCTCTCTTGCACTCATGTCTGTAGGGCTGCCTCATCTGCATCTGTGTCACCAGGGCTAGCTCTAGGATCCAGGAAAGGTTCAGGGCCTTCTTTCCTGCTATAGGACATTGCTCTCCTGAGTACTGCAGTTAGTGAGGGGCAGGGCCTGCTCTCCTGCTTTCATCACAGCCAGCTTGCCTTCGTAAGAGGGATGAGAGGTAGGAGAGCATTTCTCCCTTGCTAGATGAGGGGCAGGGCCAGCTATCCTGAGCTCATGCCTCCATCACCAGGGTCAGGTCTACTGTGGTACTCAGCTGAGGTGTACATCCTACTCTCTTGAAATATGCCTTCTTAAACTCATATTCTAGTCTGGTCCCCTGGGATAAAATACGTTTTCAAAGAGAGAATGTAAGAGCTGGAAGAAGGGGGTCTAGTGCTGTGCAACACTATCTACTGGGCATATTGAGGCTGTTGCATCTTAAATCTCAGAAGGTGTAGTTGCCCACACAAGACAGGGCCCAACGACATTCCATCATGGATGGGGAAGGGGTTCCTGAGGCCCTACCTTTCCTCAGTGTCAGTTAATGATGGTGCAGGAAAGGGGAGACATGTTCTTCACAATCCATGTTCCCGAAAGCAACCCTGACGCACACACAAAGATAAAAACAGGGGAAAGCTTAATGAAAGTAGAAAGTAGGGTGCTGGAAGAGATGGCTCCATGGATAAGACACATTGCTGAGGAAGGAGGAGGACCTGAGGTCAACTCCTCAGCACCCATGTAAAAACTGGCCATTTGTGGGTGTGATCCTAGTGTTGAGAGGTAGGAGACAGGGGGATTTTGAGGGCTTGATGCCAGTCATTCCTAGACAAACCTGTGAGCTTTAGATTCAATGAGAATTCCTGTCTCAAAAACAAAAAACAGAACCCTAAAACAACAAAACCAAAGTGGATATCAAAAGAGGAAGACACATGATGTCTCCATTTGGCCTCTGCATGAGTTTAGGCACTTGTACACACATGTATGTGATACTACACATACATATGTGCAAATACCACACATGTGCATACACAGAGAGCCCAGGAAATAGGAAGCATTAGGGAATAAATGGGAATGAGGAAAGAGGGGGAAAAAGGACTAATGTGCTCAAAATATACCATATACATACTTGACAATGTCCTAGAAAACTCATTACTTTGAATAAATAATATATGCTAACAAAAATAGCAAAAAATAAAAAGAAATGTAGAAATCAAGCTTTTAATTCTGCATACAATAAAATCCCAGTTAATACAGGAATGGACACCCTCTACAGGTTTATTGAATGAAACCAGTTGCCTCATGGTCCTGGCAGGACTCCAGTCCACTGAGTCACAGCAGCACTGCATCTGGAGCCTCTGAGTGTTCTCCCTTCTCACATCCTCAAGATTTCTCCAACCGTCCTACCCTGTCTGGTTCTACAAGGAAAATGGAGTCAGGACTGCCAAATAATTTTCTCAAAGTCTCATCTCTTGTTTCCAAAATCAGTGCTCCTTCTACAGCTAAACTTTGGGAGAAGTAGCTGCCAATTTCAGCTCAACATATCTCTTGGTGTGCTAATAAACAGCCAGTTCCTGTGGAACTGAGGAAAAGTATGCCTTAGGAGGTTCCCTCATTATGCAGGTGCCTTGTGGTGCACATTGTTAGAGGTTCTCTCTCTCTCTCATATAATTGAAAATGTATTAATTAGGTGTTTTATATCTGTATATAATGTTTTGATCATATTTATTCTCCACTTTCATCTCTCAGTCTTCCCTCTCATTTCCTTTAGCACCTCTCTTTTTCCTAACATGTCTCTTTCCTACTTTATTTTTTTTTCTTTCCTACTTTCATGTCTTTCAAAAATTTACTAACATACTGAGTTCCATTAGGCTTTTGGTGTGCCCATGAATGTGGAATTATTTATTAAATGGGCCATCTACAAGTTATTCAACCCTTGAAGAAAATTGACTCGCCCTCCCCAGAATTCATGAACTGCATGCAGATAGCTCTTCAGCTATGGATAGGGTCTTCTGTACCCCCTTCCTCATTCATGCAGGCATGCAGGTTGGCTGGTTCTTGTGGAGGATTGTTTAGAGAGCCACAGCTGCTGTGAGTTCATGAGTACATTGGCCATGTGGCCATCTTGGATCCAGAAGACAGCATTACCCAGCTCCCTTTTCCATCCTTGGCTCTTATATTTTTCCCACCCCCTCTTCCTTGATGATTTATGAGCCTTAGGTGGGTGATAGTGAGTAGGGTGGTGATGATGGTGACATAGATGTCCTCTTTAGGGCTGAGCACTCAGAGCTTATATTTCTGATGGTTTTCAACATTGTCTGGGTATAAATATTTAAGTCACAATATCTTTTTTTTTGTCTAAAAGTGAAGCATAGCTACTGAAAAATGTATGATTTCTTGTCACATTTTATATCTTCATTCTGGTTATAGATGAACAAGAAGAGGGACCTCACTTTTGAAGAAAAAATTATGGTAAATAACTTAACAGAGAATAGGGTAGCCATTGATTACCACCCTTTTCCTTATTGTTACACTTTTGGGAAAGTAATGTCAAAATAACAAAGAAACACTGGGATCTTTTTAGTTTTATCTAGGCCTGATCTGGACACTAATGGGTTAGCTAGGTTAAGGCTGAGTGGAAGAGATCAGAGGTTTATACTTTTTGGTTGGGGGATGAGAGTGAGCAGGAAATTGAGTAAGCAATGGGCTGAGGAGAATGTTAATGGGTGTCAGAGACAAAACAGTGATGCTAAAGACAGGATTTCCCTTCATCATGGTTGTTTTTCTAGTTGGTTCAGACCTTCTTGTCCCTTTTCTGACCTTCAACTCTGGGGGCACAGTGCTGTTTTATCAATTCTCATCACAAGTATTTGTTTGGTCTGTGTGAGGGAGCACACAGAATGTGATATGAATCTGCATGTTGCTTAAATGTGTTTACAGAACCATAGGCACAGACCTTACCCAGGGATTGCAACATCGCCTAGAGGGAGTTGAAGGAAGAGAGCTTTTATCTCTTTGTTCTCCCACTTTGAAAAGACTGTTCAGTACTTGTAAGAGATGTGTGTGCGTATGCATGTGTACATATGTGTAGGGTGCACTTGCCTGTGAGGTGCATGTGGAGGCCAGAGGTTGATGTTAGGAAGTCTTTCCTTCAAATCACTTCTCCACCTTTTATTTTGAGCAGGGTCTCTCTCTGACCCTAGAGATCACTGTCTGAACTGGCTGGCCAGTGAGCCCCAGAATCCTCCTGTCTCTACACCCACCAGCATTGAAAGTACAAGCAGATACCAGAACCCCCGACTTCTTACCTGCATGCTGGGGGTCTGAACTCAAGTTCTCATGCTTCTGCAGTCAGATCCTTTACCGACGGAGCTATGTACTTTGCCCTGAGACATTTTTATTGCTATAGCCTAAAACACTAATACTTAGCTCCCAGTCTTGGCTCACTTGTCTTTTGGTAGGGTGAGTCCCAAATCAAATTTTCTTTCCGTGTAGCTGAAGATGACCTTGAACTTCAGATCCTTCTGTCTCCACAATCCTGAGTGCTAGGCTTAAAGGCATGCAACGCCTTTAAGTGCCGGGATCTGCAATGCTGGGGACTGAACCCAGTGCTTTGTGTGTAGTAGCTGAACACTATCCAAGGGAAACACATTCCTATACCTTTAATTTTGACCTCATATATGCTTATATAAAATATATTTATCGTAGATATCTATATACAGTCAAGCTGAGCAGGTTGCTACCTAGTTTAGCCATGATTAAGTTTTATTGCGATGTGAAGTGGAAACCATAGCATTATAAATCAAATATTAGTTAGTAATGAAAGAAGGGTTTCCCTGAACTCGCCTTATAGATTTACTTCTAGGAGCGATATTTTGTGGTGCACTGAGGAGAGTCTTTAGTCTGTGTCCTTCAAAGTAGTTCTTAGGATGCACTCACTGTGATAAGAAACTAACTAACACACTTTCTCCATTTGCTGGCAGATCTGCATCTGTTTCCACTAGCAACTCGAGATGCATGCTAATGTAGCTCTGCAGACATCTTTTGCATTAAGGATCAAGAAAGTTTAACAGAGAAGTCCTGCCATCCACTGTCTAGCTCTCAAGCCCTACAGTGAATTTTCTTAAACAAATAGCCTTATCAGTCTATGTACCGTATGGTTTACTCTTTTATGCCACCTTCACCATAACCATCTGTACTATTTATGTAGAACACTTATAGGATTATTTTTTTGCTTATGAACTGTGTAATATCAGTTTGTTTAGTGAAGGTCTGTTGGTGGCAAACTCCCTCAGAGTTTGCTCAACTGGAAATATCTTAAATTTAACAAATAAAGAAATTTCAAAAGTATCCTGAGTTTATGCTCTAGGGTTGCTGCAATGCAAACTCAAAATCCTAAGAATTGAAAAGCAGAGATGTGCAGACCAGTGACACAGAATACCCAAAGTTCAGTTTGTAGAAACATAAAATATTTTAATGATTTAAAATATGGACCAAAAGCCAATCAAGGCAAGCAAGTAGTACAGCTAGAAACAGCTGTAAAGAATTAAGAGTGAGAGAACTGGAGAGACAGCTCAGCACATAAGAGCACTGGCTTATTTTTCTGGAGAACCTGGGTTCAGTTCCCAGCCTCCACATGGTGGCTCACAACCATTTGTAACTCGAGATCCAGGGGATCCGAGTCCCTCTGACCTCTGGGGACACCAGGCTCACACATTTTACTCAGACAAACATGCAGGCAAAATAACCACACACATTAAAAGGAAAAGAATTAAGGGAGACTTTGAAAGACAAATGCCACATGTTGTTATAAAAGAATGAAAATCTATAAAAGAAAGAAAATTTTGTTGTACCAATAAAGATTCAGGAGCCAGATGCTGGGGTGTAAATCTGCTGGCTCAGAGAGGCAGAGAAAGCACCCAGCTGACCTTACTTCTCAGCTCACATGCTGATGGACAAGCCCACAAGGCTCCTAGCTCAACTGGCAGCCCAGGAGGAAAAGGCCAAACAAACAAACAAACAACAAAACAAAAACCTCAAAGCTGAAAGATTGCTAGCTCAGAGCCCCCCGAAGCCAGAGAGCTAAAGCTCAAGAGCTAAAGAGCTAAAGCTCCTTCTACTTCTACAGGCTGTCTTAAATACCCTTCAACTCAAAGTCCCTCCTACTCTTTAATCCCTATCAGCCGGTTTCTTGCTCCTCCCCTTCACCTAGGGTTAACTTTATTAAATTCTGTGTACAAAACCCTCTTGGATTAAAGGTGTGTGCTAGGGCTGGCTGAACCACACCATAATCACCCGTTTACAAGAAAAAGTTCTTGTATTAAAGGTGTGTGTTAGGGTTCAACCACACCAAACAAGAAACAGGGTTTTACAGTTTACAATTTTGGGGTTCACAATAGGATCAAATATCCTGCAACAGCCACACAGGTACTGTTCTACATGGATGATAGCCTTTTTGTCTATAAATATGTATTGTATGTGTGAGTGGACAGGGAGATAGGAAGGGCCAGGGACAAGATACTCTCATAGGTCCACTGCTTGTATCGCCTGTCAAAATGGTGCTACCACCCAGGGACCAGGCTGTCCCTATAGGGGACATTCCATATTCTAACCATATCTGTGTGAAAGTAACTCTATGTGCTGTTCGTGGAGATCTTCACGAGCAGCAGTCGGTCTTGAGATTCTCAATGAAACAAGCAAATCCATAAGCATTATCTTTATTCAATTTGGTATTTAAAAACAAAAATAAATTCTACATTCTTGTAAAAAAAATTCAAGAACACAGAAAATATAACCAAACTTCTATGTAACAACAAAACTGATATTTACTCAGATTTGTTTGTTTGTTTGTTTCACCTCTGGGATAAAAGATTCTGTATTTTGAAATAACAGGCTCACAAAATCGTGCTGAACATGGATTAAACTATTATAATCGTTTTCTATTTCTCAAAGACTGAGCGCTGTAGGCTTGATCTTCTTCAGGCTTTTATTAAATATCATCTGTTACAGCCCTGGTGCAGCTCAGGGGTAGAGCACTTGCAGAGCAAGTTGAGTGCCCTGCTTTTGATCCTGGCATCAGAAAACCAAACACGTGCAAACAAATACATGGCAAAAAGCCGTGGCAGGAGGCAGCTAGAGTCCGAGACATAAAACATCTCTCCATTTACTTACTCATATAACCTGGGCCCTTTATAATAACGCGTACAGTGTAAGTAGGTATTTAATGTCCTGTTTGAACATAATGATAATGAGGACCAGGGAATCCCTTAAAAAAGGTCTCTAAGCCACCAGGGATCTGGAGTGGGAACAGAGTGCTGTGTGTTTTCCTTCACTCATTAATTTTAAACACACTATCAAACCCAACATTTCTTCATAACTGAAGTAATTTTAATAAATGTTGATGAGCTTAAAAATGATCATCAAACATTTAGAGTTTCTACCCTTCTATTCTCCAGGAAATGCAAAACTGCTAGAATTCCTGCTTTGCCAGTAGCTGGGCTTCCTCTAGTTCATTGGATGAGGGGGATTTTGTTGAGCTTCCTGTAAGGCCAGAATTTTCAGGACTCCAGATGGAGAGCTTTTGAATTCCTTTTTTGGAGCCTCAGCTTCTGAAACTCTCTGTCATTTTCCTCCTTTATGTTTCACTCATGTTGACAGCCTGGGCCAGGGTGATGGAGGTTTTTTGAAAGATTTCCAATTTGCTATAGTTGAGCTGTGTCAGAAATAGCTGAAGAAGGACACTGAGCGTGTCCGAAACTATGAAGACTCAGGAAGGCTCCAGGCTTGGAATATCAGGGCGGGTAGCCCATAATGGCTGGCTTTCTACAGTTACTATGAGCAAGGCAGGAGGCACAGTGTGACTGCAGGGTGCTTCTCTCCATTGAAAACAAGATGTAGACGAGTCTGGCTACTTTGGTGCTGGATTAATGGCAAATTTTAGTTTTTCTGTCAAAGCACCCAGAAGCTTCCAGAATTTGGTAAGATACTGGCTCTTCTAAGAGTTGCAAATGGAAGCAGAAACATTTGCAAAATGAAACAAGAGGTTAGTGTAGGTTGGTTTTAAAAAAAAATACAGGAACATTGGGTGAGTATCAAAATTGGAGTCAAACAAATAAATGACTAATGGAATCATTACCACAATAACCTGGCCCTGGGCCTGGAAAGCAGCCAGAGACTTGAGTACATCAAGTTTCCTTCATGTGACTTCTCTGCATCCTACCTTGTTACAGTCTGGTGTAATGTTTTCTTTTGGAAGAGAGTCAGATCTGCGTTTCTGATTTGTCCTCTGACTGCCTTTCAAGTTGCCTTGGAAGACCAAAGACCCTTTTCAATACATTCAGGCAAATGAAACTTTTATAAGATTTTCGACTCCTAATAAAATCTCGTTGACTCACTTTTCCTTTGGATTGAATGTGAGTCCCTTCAGTCTCTCCCTGCAAGGAGTTGCCTCTTCCCTTGAAGGAGTATAGAAACATGACACAGCCTACATGGCTGTCTGCCGAGCGTTTGCAGGAAACTGCCTGAGCAAAGTCCGTGGTACTGAATCTACAGAGTGTGCATGATGGTGAACACAGAAACGGATTCATCCACAAAACGAAGATAAAAGAACGTGGTGTTTTAGTGGAAGCTTCGCTTGCAATTATGAGCCATTAAAGGGTTTAATAATTATCGCCATTATTAATAATAATGCTATCTTAGTGACCACTCACGACAACCCAGTCATCTCCAAAAGTCATGGCAGCCTCTTGTCTAATTAGTACCCTGAGCTTTTATCTATGACAGAAATTGATGTGAATGTATCACCCTTTGGGTTTCAGGGCCTATTAGGGGGCAACTGAAACATCAGAAATTCTGAGCAGGATTAAAGTTGTGAAGCTTTTGAATAACAAACGTTTTCATTGTAATTAGTGTTGAATCTCTTTAACAAAAGAATTCTGGGAATTTGAGGTTTTAATAACAATAGTAACAGCAGTTCCGACATAACTAATGCTTCATTTTCATCAAGAACAAGAAGGTAATTTGCACTTAATTTCTGATCTGTCTTAGTAATTAATTACTAAGGCCTTGATGTAGAAAGCATTCCCATTTTACAAAGGGACCTTGAGGAGTCGTGGGTTTAATGTTCACAAAGATGTTTGGTAAGTGGGAAAATATGGTACCTTGGGTTAGGACTAACAGTAAAACCAACCACTTTGACCATATTGCTAATGTGTGTGTGTGTGTGTATGTGTGTGTGTGTGTGTGTGTGTGTAGGACGCCCATGTTGTGTGAAGAAAACATGATAACTTCAGAATAAGAGCACTGGGGGCTGAGAGTATTGAAAATTTATTCAATAAAAGGTCAGTTTATTTTATGCCCTTACAAAGCCCGGGGTCAGCCTAGAATGGCAGGCGCCCTGATTGAGTTGGGGAACAGTTTATAAACTAGTAACAAGCCCTTCCTTCCTTTCCTCTGTGGCTGTGTAACTGGGAAGGACAGTCATCCAGATCTTACCTGTCCCTCTGCTGTTCAAAAACCACGTGTGGATTACCTTTATATGTCACACCCTGGTATTTTGAAGTTTCTCAGGACATGACTTTGTCATATTTAAAGGACTTTAGGCAAACTTGGCGTGTGTGTGTGTGTGTGTGTGTGTGTGTGTGTGTGTGGCTTAGCAGAGTTGAGGTGGAATAGTCAAACTCTAACAGTGTTTTCTGTTTATCCATACTTGGATCTACCCTGGCTTGAGGCTCTTTTGACAACAAAACATCAAATTTTACACACTTGTAGTGTGTACTGTTCAATTGATGATGAAGTACAATGACAAACTGTTAATACAGGGTCATTTGCTCGGCTGGAAAAGACTTACATCGAAGAAACATGATTAGTTCCTTATGGCTCCTATTTTTGTGCTTGAGATGGTGACGTCCAGCTGGAGTAACTCCTAGTCATTAGTAAGAATTTTTCTCGGGGACCAGTGAGATAGTTCCGTGTTACAGTCAAGCTGGCAATAAGTGCCTGTTTTATTTATGTCCTTAAGCTTTACTTGGGTTGAAATTATGCACCCGGATATTTCATGTCAAAACAAATATATGCTTAGCTTAGAATACTGTCCAATCCATACCTACTTTGGGTCGATAATTTTCCTAATCTATCCTTTATGTATATGAGTTTAGATTAAAATTGCATGTGTAACTCTGAAAAGTGGATCTTCTTGTTATCTATGTATGTATGTATGTATGTATGTATCTATCTATCTATCTATATCTATCTATGATGTATGTATGTATCTGTGTATCTGTGTATCCATCTCCTTCCTTCCTTCCTTCCTTCCTTCCTTCCTTCCTTCCTTCCTTCCTTCCTTCCTTCCTTCTTTCCTTCTTTCTTTCTTTTCTCTCTTTTCCTGTTACTTCCTTCTTTTGTGTGTATATGGTGGAGGATCTGGAGAGCAGTCCTTGCCACAGAGTGCATATGGAGTTCAGAGGACACATGATAAGAGTCAGTTCTTACTCCTACCATGTGAGTTGTGGGGCTCGAACTCAGGTTGCCAGGCTTGGCAACAAGCTACTTGGCCAACCATTTCACCAGTCCTTTTGATGATATCTTAATAAAATATTTTCATGAAGTCAATTTATAAATGAGGCAATGAAATAAAACATTCTATGAGCTGAAACTCAAATTTTCGATCAAGATTCATGGTGCAGATGACTGGGCAGAGGCAGAGTTTACGGCTACATTTGTTTCTTTTTAAATTTGTATTATTTCTCACAGGATTTGAGTGGCTCAATATATATCTATATTGAGAACATCAGAAATTTTTAGAGGAAAGTAGTAAGTAAATAAAATTACAAGTACAAAGCCGAGCTCATAGAGAGTCTGTGGTGCTCCTGCCTCTGCACCAGTCCTTAAGTTTCTGCACATAAAAAGGTAAGAGCTAGGGCTGGATAGATGCTCAGAGGTTGAGAGCCCTGGCTGCTCTTCCAGAGGTCAGGGTTCAATTCCCAGCAGATTCATGGCAGCTCACAACTGTCTGTATCTCCTACTCCAAGGGATCTGATGCCCTCTTCTGGCCTTCTTGGGCATCATGAATGAATGTGATAGACAAACCATCCATACTTTAAAAATAAATCTAAAATACTAGCAGAGACACAGACACACACACACACAATGAGGGTAAGAGCTGACACTCTTGAGTTAACTACAATTGGCTCTCTACAGCACACAATTTGCCTGGTTAATACGACCATCACTGGGCATTCCAGTGTAATTTTTATCAGGCGTGTTGTGACACTGGTCTGAAAAGCACAAGCCTCCTTTATATCTTCGTAGAACAAGATCTGGCCAGACACAAAATCCAGAGACAATGTCCCAGTTTTAGTGAAAATATCAAGTGGGACTCATTAATTCTCTCTCTTTTTTTCTCCTCCACAGACTGAACTTGGGAGTTTTCTTTGGAAACCATCTTGTTTGTGATTGGCACTGAGCACACGAGCTGCACAAACCTCCTGAGCCACAGTGCACTCGACTGTATCAAACTTCTCTTTGTCAGCAGGACTGGCAGCAGAGCGCTTCTGGTGGGAGCCTTACCGGGCACCACCCACGCTCTCCCACCTGCTTCTCTGTGGCTCCACCGTTCAGCCAC
Source organism: Meriones unguiculatus (assembly GCF_030254825.1). Taxonomy (NCBI): domain Eukaryota; kingdom Metazoa; phylum Chordata; class Mammalia; order Rodentia; family Muridae; genus Meriones; species Meriones unguiculatus. The sequence continues at coordinate 125,648,647 of NC_083353.1, read as the reverse complement.
CAGGCTGGTGGCCCCGGGAAGCCACCTGCCATCACTCTGGGGAGAAGCGCTCTGCGTCCCCGCTGTGCATCCAGCAGGCAACTGCTTATCATTGTTGTGGATGTCATTATCATTCATTTTGAATGCATGAGGAGGGAGGACGGGTTGAGGAGAGAAATCGTTAAAGGGTGGAGATGATTGTTTGTTGAGGTGGGGGGGAATGCCAGCTGGGGAGAAGCATTTTTAAAAAGGAGAAGTGAGAGGAAAAGAGAGAGAGAGAGAGAGAACAAAATAAAGAAATGCATGTAAGAGAAGCAGGTTAGAGTAGAGTAGAATCAGAGACAGCAATCAATGTGACATTTTCCTTGTCCTAGTGTGACCGGACTGTTCCCGGGTGGATGCCAACTCGTTCATTTCTGAGAGGCTAGAGGAGCAGAAGCAACGAGCTATCTGAGGTCTCTGTCCCAGTGACTGTCTAACCTCAGAGACCAGAAGGTAGCTGAGGCCTCTGCAGAACAAAGCCTGCCTGCCGGAGGAGGGGGCATGTCCCCGTGCTGCTGACTCACTCTGGCACCAACTCGACCTTATGAAACTAGTTTAACTGCACTGGGCTGAACCCGGTCGTAATTAATAACAGGATATCTGTTTATATATAAGGGCCAAGGGCTAACCAACAAAATACTCTCTGAAGCAGAGGCAGCGGGGAAGAAACAAAGGGAAAAAAATACATGTTTGGGGCAGTGGCTTCTTGTATGTTATCCTATAGGTGGCTTGTAGCCTGTGTGTGTGTGTGTGTGTGTGTGTGTGTGTGTGTGTGTGTGTGTGTGAGGAGGCTTGTGGCTGCATTCATACACAATGCAGCCAAAGGGAACCAATGTTTCCACCCGTATTAGGGGCCAGTTCGGAGCCTTTTCCATGTAACTCATGTAACCTCTGTACAGACCTGTGCAGCAGCTGTTACTATCTGCCATTAGAGGCTGGGAAAATAGCTTGCTTGGTATAAGCTTCAATAAGGTTTAAACTGGACCTACATGACTTGAATCCTAGTATGCTTTTACCTGTAAAATCACCATAGAATCATGGTTATACATAAAGAGAAATAGCTTGTCTTATATCTTTAAAAGCAAGCAGTTGTGGTCTTCTATTGGAGTCATTTTTTTTTTTTTTTTTTTATGGGATGTGCCTTAGTTCTAAAATCCCAGTGTATCAATTTATCCTTCAGTCTTATAAAGCACTAAATGATTTTGTGGTCTGAAGAAAGGGGAAGGAAACAGACTTTGAAAGGAGAGAAAACCTTTAATCCTGTTTGCTTGTTTCTTTGAGACTCTCATTTTGTAACCAAGAGTGGCTGGGAACTCAGTATACTGCCCATGCTAACCTTTAATGCATAGCAATAATCTTGCCTTTAAGTAGAATTGATGGCAAGAGAGTTTGTGTTTGCTTTAGAGGGTGGAACCAGTCATTGGGTTCATAAACAGCATAGAAACACTGTTTTCTTCCAGTTTTCTCTGTTCTGGAGTCATCTGAAAAACAGTCTAATTGAGGAATTGCCTAGATCATCTCCTATGGGCATGTCTATGGATGACTGCTTTGATTTTAAATTGATGCAGGAGAGAGCGTTAGTTATTTTTCTGTTGCTGTGATAAAATACAGCTAAATACTAATTACAAAGAAGAGGCTAATTTTGGTTTACAGTACAAGGGAACAAATTTCACAATAGTTGGGAAGGCCTGGCATGGCAGCAGGGTCAGGAAGCTGGCTCATCACAATTTTATTCACACACAGGAAGGAGAGAGAAAGAGAGAGAGACAGAGAGACAGAGAGACAGAGCGAGGAGAGAAACAGACAGAGAGGAGAGAGAAAGACAGAGATAGAGACAAAGAGGACAAGACAGATACATAAAGAGAGATACACAAAAAGACAGGAGAGAGGAAAGAGACAAAGAGAGAGCCAGGAGAGAGAGAGAGAGAGAGAGAGAGAGAGAGAGAGAGAGAGAGAGAGAGGAAATGGGTCCAGGTGGAAAGCCCTCAAAGCTCTCCCCTGTGACATACTTTCTCCAACAAGTCTCTGCCTCATAAGGGTTCTATCTCCCTGCCTCACGAAAAACCAAAACCAAAACACCAACAGCATTACCAACTGGGACCTAAGTGTTCAAATACATGAGCTTATGGGGAACATTTCTCTTTTTAATCACAACAGAGGGCACTGTCCACCGTGGGTGGTGTTATCCCTATGCAAGTAGTCCTGGGCTGTTGGCTAAGCACGAGCCTGTGAGAAAGCCAGCAATCAGTTGTTCCTTCAGGGATTCTGCTTCAAGTTTCTGCTCTGACTTCCCTCTCCGACAGACTGTGTCCTGAAAGGGTAAGCCCTGTGACTCTGTTTCTCCCCTAAGTTGTTTCTTGTCAGAACGTTCTGTTGCAGCAACAGAAGGAGACTACAATACTCTTCACGTTTTTATAAAATTAACTAGTTTCAGATTTTCCCAAATGATGCTCTGCAGAACATTGGCTTTCTCTGAGAGGTAGAATTAGGAACATTTTTTCCTGATCAGATACATCAGCCTGAATAAGTCCCCATTTCCTTCTACTGTTAGCACCAACCCAACCCTCCATCTCATCACCAGGTTCACAGATCACTTCCAGGAAGGAGAAGGACCTAACTGTAAAGCACAAAAGCCAAAACCCATCCATTTAGATGGGAGAGTACTTTTGATTCTGACTTATGTAGTAGGATTTTTACCTTCTTGTCTCCAGGCAATTAAGCTTCATCAGGCAGCATACTTCATCAGGCTGAGCATCCTTGTCTGAACATTCCAGATATGAATGCTCTAAAGAGTGAAACCTTATCACCTATAAGATGGCACAGTTGAAAAATTACCGACTGCAAAACTTGTTTCATGTGCAAAATTATGAAGAATACTGCATGACTTTGCCTCCAATCCCACTGTAAGATGTATTCGAAACATTTTGTGTTTAGGCATGGCTCTCACACTTACTGTATCTCATTATCTATATGGAAATCTTAAACAATTTTCTAAATCTGAAATGCTTTTGGTCACCAACATCTCAGGTTTCTGACCCTCGACCCGTTAGAACAATGGCATATACGTGGAAGCGATGCCTTCACTTCCAGGTGGAAGCTTTAGGCAACAGAGCAAGATTTGACACCACTTTTCTATGCCCCTCAAGAAAAGAAATGGCAGTTCTCTATATGGCAGCATTCCAGATCATGAACACACTTTTTCATGATAAGTGGAGTAGAATGGTGCCCTGCCTAATACACGCCAGACATGGAGCATGAACAAGAAATGAACTCTGCAGTTTTGAGTGATTAAACCTTTTTTTTTTTTAATTATTTCTTACCAAGCATCTTCTACCCCATCCTACCCGATACAACCAATTTGTTGTTTCCATGTACCAGGAACTTTTCTAAGCTCCCTGTCTCTGTCTTCTCACCACAGAATCCATGAAAACAATTTTTGATTTGATAGGAGAGCAAACTTTACTTAACAGAGACACAGAAAGATTAAGCAACTTGCTGTAGCTATGGCACAAATGGGATTTTAATTTAAGTATTTGAATTTTATTGTTTAACTTATACTGTTAATCACTTGGTCTGCTGTCTTCTTTTGGAAATGTATTACAAAATCTTTACAGATTGTGACAAATGAATTTACAATGTATCCAGAAAATAAAAAGAACAACAATTAGACCTTCACAGAGAATATATGTATCTACTTCATTAAGAAAGTCATAAATGGATGTGGTATGATTGCAAAACAGTAATTTGTGGTAGGAAGACTTGAATTCATGATGGTAAAAATGTACCCAAATTTTATTTTTTTTTCCTCAGTAACAAGTCATTTTATGAGTGGAGGTTGACAAACTATTCCTAACAGTAAAGAAAACGTAATCACCTAGAATAGTAAACATAGCCATAGAAAAGAGTCATAATGGTAGATTTTCCCATTCATATATTACATTTTCCATAAATCTATGAGAAGAAAAACTATGGGAGTTTAAAAAGGACCACACAAGTCAAAGGAAACCAGGAATTAATTAAAAATTCAATCTATGTATTTAACAAGAATGGCAAAGTTGTAGTGGGAGCATGATGAACTATTTAATAAATGACATGTGACAATTAATCATCAATTTGAAAAAACATGTCTGTGTTTATATAAATTGAATCCCATCTATCTATCTATCTATCTATCTATCTATCTATCTATCTATCTATCTATCTATCTATCTATCTCTATCTATCATCTATCTATCTATCTATCTATCTATCTATCTATCTATCTATCTATCTATCTATCAAACTATCTAAAGTTTTATGTACCTCAGGCTGGCATTGGTTTTGCTATATAGTTGAGGCTGGGCTTAACTCCTGATTCTCCTGCCTCTACCTCTTAAGATCAAAGATGCATGGACCATGTGTCACTACCATTGCTTTATGTGGTGCTAGGGATCAAACCCAAGATTTAGAGAGCATTGGAAAGTACTCTAGTAACTCAGTTACATCTCCAGTCATCCAAGATCTAAATTTAAAGTAAAATAATAAAGACTCTAAGAGAAATGTGGGAAATGTGCTTATATATGATGAAAAAAGCTCAAATGTTAAGAAATGTGTCCTTGTATTCAGTTTGCAAGTATTTTGTTGAGTATTTTTTGCATCAATGTTCATAAGGGAGGTTGACCTGAAGTTCTCTTTCTTGTTGGGTCTTCCTGAGGTTTAGGTACCAAGGTGACTGTGGCTTCGTAGAATGAGTTTGGTAGTGTTTCTATTTTGTGGAATAGTTTGGAGAGTATTGGTGTTAGCTCTTCTTTGAAGGCCTGCTTTGAATTATGCGCTGAAACCATCTGGCCCTGGGCTTTTTTTGCATGGGAGACTTTTGATGACTGCTTCTATTTCCTTAGGGGATATAGGACTATTTAATTGATTTACCTGTTCTTGATTCTGCTTTGGCAAGTGGAAACGATCAAGAAAAGCATCCGTTTCATTTAGATTTTCAAATTTTGTGGTGCATAGGCTTTTTTAATAATTATTTTTATTAATTACAGTTTATTCACTTTGTATCCCCCCTGTACCTCCCTTCCTCCTCCCCTCCCAATCCCACCCTCCCTCTTCCCCACCTGTGTCCCAGTCCATTGAAAGGGAGGTCCTCCTCCCCTTTCCTCTGATCCTATTTTATCAGGTCTCATCAAGAGTGGCTACATTGTCTTCTTCTGTGCCCTGGCAAGGCTGCTCCCCCCACAGGGGGAGAAGATTAAAGAACAGGCCAATCAGTTCATGTCAGAGACAGTCCCTGTCCCCATTACTATGGAGCCCACTTGGATACTGAACTGCCATAGGCTACCTCTGTGCAGGGGTTCCAGGCCATCTCCATGAGTGGTCCTTGGCTGGAATATTAGTTTCAGAAAAGACCCCTGTGCCCAGACTTTTAGGATCTGTTGCTGTCCTTGTGGAGCTCTTGTCCTCTCCAGGTCTTACTATTTCCCACTTCTTTCATAAGATTCCCTGTACTCTGCCCAAAGTTTGGCTATGAGTCTTAGTATCCTCTTCGATACCCTGCAGGGTAGAACCTTTCAGAGGCCCTCTGTGGTAGGCTCCTGTCCTGTTCCCTGTTTTCTCCCTCCTCCGATATCCATCCTCTTTACCTTTCTGAATGGGGATTGAGCATCTTAGCCAGAGTCCTCCTTCTTGATTAGCTTCCTAAGACCTAATGATTGTTTGGATTTCCTCAGTGTCTGTAGTTATGTCCACCTTTTCATTTCTAATTTTGTTGATTTGGATAGTGTCTCTCTGCCTTTTAGTTAGTTTGGCTAAAGATTTGTCTATCTTGTTGATTTTCTCAAAGAACCAGCTCTTGGTTTCATTGATTCTTTGAACTGTTTTATTTGTTTCTAATTTTTTGATTTCAGCCCTGAGTTTGATTATTTTCAGCCATCTACTCCTTTTTGGTGTATCTGCTTTTTTTTCTATGGCTTTTAGGTGAGCCATTAAGTTGCTTGAATGAGATGTTTCAAATTTCTTCTTGATGGTACTTAGTGCTATGAACTTTCCTCTTAGCACTGCTTTCATTCTGTCCCATAAGTTTGGTATATACTCACTCATAAGTGGATATTAGATATGTAATATAGGATAAACATGCTAAAATCTGTACATTTAAAGAAACTAATAAAGAAGGAGGACTCTGGCTAAGATGCTCAATCCCCATTCAGAGAGGCAAAGAGGATGGTCATCAGAAGAAAGAGAAAACAGGGAACAGGACAGGAGCCTGCCACAGAGGGCCTCTGAAAGGCTCTACCCTGCAGGATATCAGAACAGATGCTAAGATTGATAGTCAAACTGTGGGTGGAGTTCAGGGAAGCTTACAAAAGAAGTAATCTTATGAAAGAAGATAGTAAGCTCTGTGGAGGACAGGAGCTCCACAAGGAGAGCAACAGTACCAAAAATTTGGGCACAGGGGTCTTTTCTGAGACTGATACTCCAACCAAGGACCGTTCATGGAGATAACCTAGAACCCCTGCACAGATGTAGCCCATGGCAGTTCAGTGTCCAAGTGGGTTACATAGTAATGGAAACAGGGACTGTCTCTGACAGGAACTGATTGGCCTGTTCTTTGATCACCTCCCCCTGAGGGGGAGCAGCCTTACCAGGCCACTCCTGATGTAGCCATCATCAGGAGTGGTGATGAGACCTGATAGACTAGGATCAGAAGGAAGGGGAGGATGACCCCCCCCATCAGTGGACTTGGGGAGGGACATGGGTGGAGAAGGGGGGGAGGGCAAGATTGGGAGGGGAGGAGGAAGGGAGGTACAGGGGGGAAACAAAGTGAATAAACTGTGATTAATTAAAATTAAAAAATTCCACTTAAAAAAGAGCCATTTTTAATAATTATTTTTATTAATTACAGTTTATTCACTTTGTATCCCCCCTGTACCTCCCTTCCTCCTCCCCTCCCAATCCCACCCTCCCTCTTCCCCACCTGTGTCCCAGTCCACTGATAAGGGAGGTCCAACACCCATTCTCTCCCCTGACGAAAATATTTTTAAAAAGAAAATAATAGCTTAAAGTATATAGATATATTTGAAAATTTACACTATGAATACATTCAATAATTTCCATTTTTATATTGTGGTATAATTAGATGTAATGTGCATACATTTATAATTTAAATGATATTTAAATATATAAAACAAATTTTAAAAATATTTGAAACAACGGTATGCTTTTTTTTATGAAGATAATTTTCCAAAAATTATTGAGAATGAGACTAAAAACTGAATGAACTGAAACTTGAGAAAATACAAACTTTATGATGGAGATATGGCTTAGGTGTAACTCTCTAGCCACACTGGTGTGAGAACCTGAGCTGGGCTTCCCCGCATGGCAGCTGGCCTGAAATGGAGGGGAGGCAGACGGCGGAACTAAAGAGCTCTGGCTGAGCGAAAGAGACTCAGTCAGTGTACAAGGTGGAGAGCCATTGAGAAGGACACCCAATATCAGCCTCTCTCTCCCTCTTTCACTCTCTCTCTCACACATGCGCTCACACACACACTTTTGTGCACAAACACTCTTCCCCACACACATATGAACATATGCACACATACCACACAAACACAGGTATGCAAGAAAACATCATTGACTGGGAAGTTGAAGAGTGATCATTAGGCAAATGTGCTAGACTTCTGGTCTTTAAATTTGATGCTTGTTCCCTACTCTCCTGCTTCCAGTTTGCTTCTGTTTGTCCTGTCTTGGTGCTCACTGGGATCCAGGGCACCCTGACATGCCTGGATTAATCTCTTTTCCAGTCTGCAAAGGTGTTCCCAAGGAACGCAGATGAATTTGAGCTTTGGTGCAAGATGGCTGTCTATGTGAAGACCACCCACCCTTCCAGACAAGGTCTCACTATTTGCTCTGGCTGTCCTGGAAGTCACGATGTAGACCAGGCTGGCCTGAAACACTCAGAGATCTCCCTTCCTCTGCCTCCTAAGTGGTGCAATTAAAGGTGTGTGCCATCACACCTGGGTGCCTCCAAAACTTTTAAAGACTTGAGCAAGCTTTGTGAGCTCTCCCTAACGAAATATCCTTAAGTTGACCACTGTCTGCAAAAGGAAAGAGGGGAAAAATTTGGGCAGTACCTGGGAACAGCACGGGGAAGAGCCCACGTGAGGTGTGTTCACGTTTGGTCTGAAAAAAGGTCAAGAGGAGAAATCACTTCTGATGAATGGGGAGAAGAGCTGATGTCAGAAGGGAGGCAAAGGGAAAAGATTAATCTGTGAGCTGGAAGGATAAAGCACATTCTGTCCACTGCCTGTGGGCTTCTCCGTGGGAGCTAGGGCCCGTCTGCATTCCTCCTCATCCGTCCTTGCCTGCACACTGGACATTTGGGAATGTAGCTACGCACGGACTGCATGGACAGGACCGGCACAGGAAGTGGAACCAGAAAGGACCGCAGGTGAGTGTGGACAGGGGAATCTTGACATGAGTAGCTGCAGGGGAGTCGCCGAGTGTGTGGGTCTGACTGCCAAGAAGGGTTCATTGAGAGGCAGGAGCCTACTGCTTTTGTCTCAGAAAGCTAGGAGTGACAGTTCAGTTGTCCAGGCAGAAGCCAATCCTTGTGAACACATTCTTCCAACTAAAACAAGAGCCAAATTTAAAAATATGAATCAATGCAACTGAAATATATAATGGGAAACCGTTCTACGTTCTACATGCATTCCAAGTAAAAGCATCAGAAGGGAAGGCATTTCAGTGATGCCTGAGTTGGGATTTGTATATGAGACTAAGGACATGAGCTTGCCGGAAGAATTTTCCATAAATGATGTATATGAATGAGACTTTTAAGTACTGATTATTTATTTATTTTTGAGACAAAGTCTTGTTTTGTAGCCCTAGCTGACCTAGAATTCGCCAAGTGAGCCAGCGTGGCCTTGAACTCACAGAGATCTGTCTGCTTCTGCATCTGGTGCGCTGAACTTGAAGGTGAGCACCGCCACGCCAGGCCAAGACAGTTAATAAAAAATGCTATGGCATTCCTTTCTAGAATTAAAAAAAAATGTCCAAGATGTAGGTTCTATAATAATAAAAGATAGGAAGCATAATAAAAATAAAAATAAGAATGGTGGAAAAACTGCTAATTGAATTTATTGCTGAAAGTACCGATCTCTCTGTAGCGCAGATAAATCTTGGATTTAATGTACTTTTTGCTGTTCATGTTTTAAGTCATATGAAGTACCAATGTGTATAAGGGAAGTAAAATTCTACTTCTGTTCTTAATGCCTGAAAGCTAAGTTGATAGGAGGAAAGCTCGCAGATTTCATGTGTGCGGGGATACTCCCACAGGCAGGGGAGGAGCCTAAGAATCACCCAAACCTAAAGGCTCACACAGATCACACACATTGTGCTCAGCCATGTTACTGAGTAGGGGTGTCACTCCCTAGTAGACACAGGCTAATTGAAAGTACTTAAAGTCAAAAATGCATTGAATATATCTCAGCTACGTCACAGCCGGGCACTTAGTCCACGGTGGAGTGTCCGCTCTCTAGCCTCATAACTGCATGGCTGAGTGGGGGCTGTGACCCTGTCTCGAGGTCTCGGAAGTAGATGGCCATATTGAGCATCATGGTAGAGGTTATTTAACAAGAGCTATTTGATCATGTTGCTCTCGGTTTTGACTCCTGTCTCCGGTGATGACAATGTATCCGCTTTCAAGGTGCTGAGAGGGCATGTTCCACACAAGGCTTTTTTTTGTTGTTGTTGTTTAAATCTCTAGGGATATGAATATGTCTCACTTGGCCCAGGAAAGGCAGAGGGAGTATTTTATTTGTACTGACTCTTTTGTAAGCAACTTAGATCAAAATACTCCTTATGTTAAAGCGGCGTATTCTAATCAGCCTTTACCAAACATTATTCTAGATCTGTGGAACAAAATTTCCCAAGTCTTGCATTCTGAAACCAGCAGATTATATAATTATTTATGTATTAATTATATCATGTAATAATTTATTATTTAATAAACAATTACGTGATGCATTAGGAAGGGATGCTGTGGTACCAGTAAGTACCGCTATAATTAAGAAGAGATGAGTGGATGTGTCCATACCTGTGGACTGCAGAGGACCACAGGTAGGATTTCGTAGTAAGGAAGTCCTCATGAGAAGATGATGCCTGAGCAAGGACTTTAGGGGAGTCCAAGAATAGACTGAAGAATGGTAAACACGGAGGTACGCAGATGGGGTAGATGCTGTCACAGTGATCTGCGGAATGGAGGATCTGTGCAGCAGGTGGCAGGCATGACTGTGGTGAGAGGTAAACAAGTCCTAGAAATAGATCTCAGTAGTATTTTCTGTGACTTACTCTCTGTAGATTCAGTTACCTATAGTTAAAAATATTTTGTTTGCTTGTTGACAGTACTGTATATCATATAATGTATGTTGAGAATACAATACATGTAATATATAACATGTAATATATAATAAATATATTTTCCCCTTCCCTTTCCCCATGAACTTCTACCTCCAACCAAGTCCTCCTTTTTATTTCATGCCCTTAAAAAGAAAAAAAACAAATTGCCTATTGGGGTTTTTAAAGTGACTTACATGTGCATAGTTATGGAATCATTTATCAGAACACGATAACTTATCATTGGTTACATCAACAAAGGAAGACGCATAATCAGAAAATAATAAATGAAACATTTGGTAAGCTATGCAGGTACTGTAACAAAACAGCCTGTATCCATCAACTTTACTAAGAAACAGTTCAAGGGCAGTCAGCATCCAGCTCTTCACCTCTCCCTGCGCCTACATGTTTGCAGTGCCCTTCCACCATGAGTGAATGATTGGTTCTGCCCACGGACTAGGGACTTGACCACAGACTTGCTCTTGTCAGTGGGTGCTGGCAGCCGTACCATGATGAGAAGAGACATAAAATGACCTTATGTTGAAGTCTGTTTCTTTTGTGCCTCTGTCCTTGCCATAGGAGTGTGCCTGCGCTCTCTTGCTTGAGGGTTAGAGGTATTTGGAAGACATCCATGTGATGCAGTTGTTCTAATTTGACTAGCTTACATCAGCCCCTGCCAGATAACCCCTCAAGCAATAGACCATTATGTTTGGACGCTACCGAGGTTTTGTGGCTAACATTACCGATGCTGCACCCTTTCATGGCTCCTACATTAAAGTGACTCTGAAGAGCCCTATTCTGAAGTAAAGAGGAATGTCCAGTGTGGCTGAAAGTAGACCAGTAAGTGGCTAGATTCGCCTGAAGTGAATGGCAGGTTAGGCGAAGGGTATCTTCTGTCTTGGTTTCAGAAACTGTTGATTATATGCCAGTAGCCATCAATGAAGCTTTTCTGTTTTTGCTGCAGATGGAGATTATTATAGAAATCCACAACTGGTCAAACAAAACAACAGATCATGTGATGTCAAACTACAGTTGATACATATACAACACAACCACTACATGGGGACCACTGTGGAAGGCCAGAGGAGGAGGATGTCTGCTGGGAGACAGCATCTTCTGTACAGGACAGGGAAGCTACAGCCATGGTCATCTAAACAAGAAGTGCGAAGTGACAACAACAGTTGACATACCAATAGGATAGGAGAAATCCCACAAGGTTACACCACTAAATGAAGATCTACAAGCAGTTAGTGACTTCTGAGAGAGAATCAGTCTTCCCCAGGGATGAACCCCTAATTCATTATCCAGTCTCAAGAAGTCAAATGTATATATATACATGCTTGCATACAAACAATATTAATTTGAGTCAGCAGAAGTGTGTGTGTGTGTAACAAAAGTTAAGGAAAAGTCGATTTGAGAGGGAGTAAGAAGTACACAGGAGGAGTTTGAGGGGGAGAGAGAAGGATAAAAATGATGTAAATGCAGTAGTCATGTGTGAAATTCTCAAAAAATTCTAGCTGTGAAAAGTTATCGTGTTTATTCTATTTCCCCTTCTGAGTGAGATGTAAGCATCTTCCCTTAGGTCCTCCTGGTTACTTATCTTCTTGGGACTGTAAATGGTAGTATGTTTATCCTGTACTATATAGCTAAAATCTGCCATATAAGTGAGTGCATACCATGTGTGTCTTTCTGGGTCTGGATTACCTCACTCAGGATAATCTTTTTTAATTTCATCTATGTGCCTGCAAATTTCATGATTTTTTTAAAATTTATTTTTATTTTTTTTAATTCACTTTATATCCTTATTGTAGCCCCCTCCCTCTAAGTCCCACTTTCCCTTCCTCCCCTCCTCTTTTCCTCTGAAACAGGGAGCTCCCTTTTCCATCCACCCCAGCTCATCAAGTTGGATCAATATTGAGCATGTCCTCTTCTTCCCCCGTGATCTGGCAAGGCAGCACAGCCAGTGGTAAGTGATCAAAAAGCAGGCAACTGAGTTTGATGCAGTCCCCACTTCCTTTACTAGAGGACCCAAATGAAGCCTAAGCTGCCTGTCTGCTGCATCTATAGGGGGTCTAGGTGCAGTTCATGCATGGTTCCTGGTTGATGCTTCAGTGTCAGCCAGCCCCTCTGGGCCCTGGTTAGTTGGCTCTGTTGGTCTTCTTGTGGAGCTCCTGTCACCTCCAGGTCTCTTTCCTTCCACTTTCCCACAAGACTTCCTATGCTTCACCCAATGTTTGGCTATGAGTCTTGACATCTGTTTTGAGGTGTTGCTGGGTAGAGCCTCTCAGAGGACAACCCTGTCTGGCTCCTTTCTACAAGCTTAGCAGAGTATTGTTCATAGTGTCAGGGGCTGGCACTCTCTGACAGGGTGGGTCTTTGGTTGGGCCAGACATTGGCTGGGCATTCCCTCAATCTCTGCTCTATTTGCTTGGTCTTTATCCCTGCACATCTTGTAGGCAGGGTAAATTTTGGATAGAAGTTTTTGTGGGTGGGTTGGTTTTCTCCTCCCTCTTCTAGGAAACTAGTCTAGTTAGAGGGTGTCCTCTTCAGTCTCTATGGACAATTTTCTTCTTTTTAATAGCTGAGTCCATTGTGTAAATGTAATACAGTTTCTTTATCCATTGTTTCCAGTTTCTGACTGTTATGAATAAAGCTGCTATGAGCATAGGAGAGCAGGGGCAGGAGAACAGAGGGCTTTTAGGGAGAAGAGAAGCATAGGTGGTGGGGCATCTCTGTGGCAGACCTGTGATGGGGTAGGCTTCTGGAATGATATGGGGTGACTCTAGCTGAGACTCCTAGTAGCAGGGGTCATGGAGAGTGAAGAAGATACCCTCTAACTAGATAGGACTCCTAATGGAGGGAGGGGAGCACCAACCTACCCACAAAATCTTTGACCCAAAATTTACCCTGCCTACAAGATGTACAGGATAGAGCTGATAAAGGAAGATAGAGCAGAAATTGAGGGAATGCCCAACCAATGTTTGGCCCAAATGGAGATTCACCCCATGGGAGAGAGCCAATCCCTGACACTATTAACCATACTCTGCTGTGCTTGCAGCTGGGGGCCTAGCATAAACATCCTCTGAGAGGCTTCACCCAGAAGCAGATGGAAACAGATGCAGAGACTCATAGCCAAACATTGGGCAGAGCTTAGGGAGTCTTGTGGAAAAGTCAGAGAAGTACAGAAGGAACTGGAGGAGACAGGAGCTCCACAAGGAAACCAATAGAACCAAGTAACTAGGGCCCAGAGGGGTTTGTGGAGACTGAAGCACCAAACAAGGACCATGCATGGACTGCACAGATGCAGCCAGTGGGCAGCTCCGGCTTCATGTGGGTGGCCTAGTAAGGGGAGTGGGGGCTGTCTTCCAACATGGACTCTGTTTCTTGCCTTGTGATCACTTACCCCTGACCGGGGCTGCCTCACCAGGCCACAGGGGAAGAGGATGTGCTCAGTCCTGATGTGACTTGATGTGCTGGGCTCCCCTTTTCTGAGGAGTAGGGGAGGGAGAATAGGGAGAAGAGGAAGAGAGGGAGTGGGAGGAGAGGAGGGAGGGGTTTATGCTGGGGAGGGTAAAGTGAATTAATTAATTAAAAAAGGAAAAGGTATTGTACAGTTTCCAGACAATGCTATTGTAAATGAGAGTGTGTTTTCAGCTTTTCCATTTCTTTCTCTAGTTGGAACTGAATATAAACATGGGAACTGCAGAGTTATTTTAGGTTAGAAGTTGACCAGATAGGACTGAGGCTAAGAGAATAATAAGACAAATATAAGGTGTTTGGCTTACAGAACTGGCCAGGCCTACCTCCCCAGACTTCAAATTAGAAGAAAGAAAATCTTTCGCCTTATTAAATATATTGTATTTTAATATTTCTTGCCACAACTGTGCAGCCTGTATCTTGACTAATATATCCAGGTATCATGAAACATGGATAAATGAACAGGTTCTTACTGTTAGTGAGATAAATTTCCTCTGGCCCATTTGCTGTACTCACTGAGCTTGCTGGAGATAATTGAATGGAATATAATTGTCCATTAGTTCAGTTAGATAGTTCTGAGATGCTGCAAAATATTATGATCTTCATATTAATTCCCTTTGTTCTAGCTCAAAAATCATCAATTAACACTGAATCTTGCAGAGCAGTGCTTACTTTAGTAATAAATATCCCCAGTCAATGATACTGTTGGGGATTATATCAGCGAGGTATAAATTATATGTTGAGGTATAAATCTAGACCAAAATTTATTTCTCTCTGGCCAGAAAGCTTTTAATTTAGTTGAAGAAATTAAATACAAAATTATGAAATTTCTTCACCCTCAAAAGTTGATCTATGCTGTGAACTGGGTTTTTCTGGAGACACCACATATGTGTTGAATATTGTTGGAATTCCCACCAATGCATTTGGTGACAAGTACTGATTTATGACTTCATTTTGTCCTGTGACTGAGAAAATCCCTGTAATATCTCCCACAATAGACAGCAGACTACTTTAAAAATGGCTACGAAGCGTAAAATTCAAGTGACATGTTGCAACACTTAACTTTAAACCTTTTTAATTTGCAAGTGCCACACACCTCTTGATAATGGGGACACATTTTGAGAGATGCACCTTCAGGCAATCTATAAACATCACACCACCACACACAACTGCGAGTACGATTCAATACACAAGTAGGTTATATGTGTACAGTAGCATGGGGCTAAACTAAATATAGGAGAAAATGATGCCCTGAACATACGTGGAAAATGTGTCTTTGCTGCCGGTTTTCCAGTGAAATGTTTTTGGTAAAGAAGTATAAAATATATGCTGTAGAATATTAAGAAGTATCATATAGTAAGCACATAGTCCAGTAGTGTATTACTAAGTATTTTCAGGTATATGTACCCTACAAGATTATATCTACTATCCTTTCACACAAGCAACTCTGAAGTAGGTTTGCTGACGTTGACATCATCACGTGTCCAAACGTGTGAGCATTGTGCTGCACTGTAACCTCATGACGGCTGCCGCCATCATTAGGTGACAGCAGCTCTTCAGCTCCATTGTGAAAGTCTGTCCATGGCTGACCAGAGTGTCCCTATGTGGTGAGTTGACCACTCTCTTGGTGTAGCTGCTTTCCTCTAGGCATAACATAACTATTGCCACCATGAAGCATGCTGTGACGACCTGCAGAGTGGCTCCTTGGTCACGTGATAAAAGAAGCAAAATAATACAGCCATAGCTAGTAGAAGGGGGTCATCACACACTCATCTGAAAACCCAGCCATTCCGCCCACTGTGGCCTCAATGTGCTCCAATGTGTAGGTGGTATAAGGCGCATGCACGGGAGACTCTGCTGACTCCGTGCTCGTAAGCTCACGGTCCATGCTGGGGTGGGACTCTTCAGTGATGCTCTTGAGTCACCCATCTTCCCCCCGTGTCCCATCTCTCTTGCTTCTGTAACACTCCCAGGCAGACTCATCGGTTTTCCAAGATGGAATGGCTAGCCCTGCCTCTCTGCTCTGTCACTGGCATTCTGTTTGGGAGTGAGTGGTCATTTGTGCACATCTTCCCCAGGAAAGCCCAGCTGCTACTGAATTTTAGATATTAGAAGTGCTAGACAAGATTAGACAAAAACAATAGTCTCGATAAGGATACAATAAGAAGTTTGAAGAGAGGGAGAAAGGGCTGGAGAGATGGCTCAAGTGGTAAAGAGTACTGACTGCTCTTCAGAGGACTTGGATTCGGCTCCCAGCATCTTCTTACTAGTCCACATTCAGGAGATCCAGTACCCTCTTCCGGCCTTCACAGGTGTCACTCACATGTGCTGCATGTAAATTCAGGCAAACACTTATACACATACAATAATTTATTTTAGGAAAGAGACAGAGCTAAAAATAAAGGTGAAGGAGGGGGTAGTGGGAACGTTTTGAGTTAGAGTCTGTGTGCACAGCTGGGGCAGTGGCTTCTTGTATGGTATTCTATAGGTGGCTTGTAGCCTGGGGGGGAAGGGGGCTTGTGGATGCAGTCATACTCAAGTGCAGCCAAAGGCAACCAGTGCTTCTACCATATTAGGGACCAGTTCAGAGCCTTTTCCATGTAACTCATGTAACCTCTGTACAGCCCTATGCAGCAGCTGTTAATCGCAGCACTTGGGAGGCAGAGGCAAGAGTATCTCTCTGTGAGTTCAAGACCAGGCTGTTCTACAGAGTGAGTTCCAGGACAGCCAGGGCTGTTACACAGCAAAACCCTGTCTCACCAAACCAAACCAAACCAAACCAAACCAAACCAAACCAAACCAAACCAAACCAAACCAAACCAAACATGTGCTTAACTTACTGTTTTCTCAGAATGTGGCTCTTTTCAATGTTTTCTGAGAAAAAGAAAAAAAGGATTCGACATTTACTGATAGAGCAAACCCACAGAATTTTGTATTAGCTGAATTTAAATTTGATGTGAGTTTTAAAATCACATCGAATCTCTGGGAGAAAAATGTGTTTGCTTTTGCATTATGTTTGGACCTGAGTGAATACAATAAATTTCCCGATTTTGAAATATTGTAAAAATGTATCTGTTTCCAGACAAATCCAACAGGATGAGGCATGCTCTTTGTGTGTGGTGGTGGGTGGTCATCACAGGGATATGAAATTATTTGTGGCTTGAATGGTCAAAGTTTGAACCTTATTAAAAATCTATATTGTTTGGATGAGAACTAAGACTTCTTTAACTGAAATTTGTGCCTTTTGGCATTTCTTGAGGCTGATGGCCACAGTCTTAGATACATACCCCAGAACTTGGTAGGGAGCTGTTGGTATCACGTGACCATTCCTTTCTCAGTAAATACTGAAGAAATGCTGATGTGACTTGAGTCTGAGTGTCCGCCAAAGGCTCATCCACAAAATGGAAGCACTCTTTGGGTTGACTGTGGAGCTTTTAGGAGGGGAGCCCTTTCTGATAGAGGTTGGTTACTAGAGTGGGTCTTAGAAGGCTTTTGCCCTGGTTCAGGCCACTCTTCCACACCCTCACAAAGACGTCAATGAGTCCCTCCCCAGAATTTTTCAGACCTTGCATGAACAGTCCCACCCTTGGCCTTTTCTGCTGTGCCCAGACTTGTCAACCCCTCAAGCAGCTGTCTGCCCTACTATCAAGTACTGGGGAAGAAGATAGGTCAGGATGTAGATTTCTAGAATTCCATCAATACAGCCAATAGACAATGCAGTCCTTGCAGAAGAAAGCATAACAATAAAATAAGAGCGGAACTCTGACAGCCCAGGAGGCATAGCTCAAGGTCCCGGGAGGGGATTCAGTAAGAGAAAGGATCAATGAACTTCACCGAAGGGGGGAAATCTTGAGGGAGCTGGTGCCCTCAAAGTCAAGTAGAAAGTACAAAGAGAGGGAGAACAGCAGAAATGTTTGCTGCTTCAGTACAGTTAATTAGAATTAGATTGTTGGAGCTGAAAAATAAGGATGTTGCTGGTGAATTCTGTGAAAGCACAGAATGAGAAATCAGGCTGCAAAGGAATAACGCATGAGGCGAGGAGGTGGAAGTGGGCATTGAGCCTACCTCAGACGCCCTGAAGTGCGTCAAAAGCATCTTTTAAATGGTGCGGTAATGCATATTTAAGTTTCTTTTCCTAGAGTTCATTTTCACATTAGCAATTTCCACAGCAAGAAAATATTTTCTTGAGGTTTTATATTTGTGGATAGTTTATATTAGGACAAGTCAAACACATTTGAGGATTACATCTGTTTGAAATCTGTCACATTTTGAGACATCTATGAGGCAGAGAAAGCCTCTAGATAAAAACTTCTCTGAATTCAGAGGCACTCCCTTGGATTGAAAGATCTACAGTGTGAGGCAGCACCCCCTGACTTAAGGATTTTCCCCAGAGAGGTGACCGTTAGCAGCTGGTGTCAAGGGGACAGAGTGAAGTCTGCAGGGCTTAACACGTTTTCGAACTGTATGCAAAGTCTTCACTCTTGAACCCAGTCTTTTACTTTGTCCCTTATACAGACCTATACAGAAGTGTGATCACCTGTTGGTAGTAATGATCTCATTAAAGTACTGATGAGGGTCTGGCTGGATAGCAAAGAACCTTCTGCTCTAAATGAGGCCATGCTTTGGATCTCCAGGACCCGTGAAACAAACAAGCAAGTGAACAAACAAAGCTGGGTGAGCTGTCCTATGTGTCTAACCACAGTCTGGGAAGATGGAAGCAGAGGAATCCGTGGACCAGCTGGTCTAGCCTAGTCACCCAGTTTCAGGCTTAGTGGATTGTTACCTCAAAAATTTATTATTGTCTCAAATAATAAGGTAGAGAGCAATTGATAGAGGCCCTTTCCTCTGACTTCTCTGCACACATGCACAAGTGCGCGCATGCACACACACACACACAAACACACACAAACACACACACACACTGGCATGTACCCCTTCACACATGTGCTAATATAAAAAACACACACAAACATAAGAAAAATACTGACAAATTTTTAAAAGTCCGGGGGCTGGAGAGAGAGCTCAGCAGTTTAGAGCTTGTTTCCCAGCACTCATATGCTTCTTTCAATCATCCATAACTCCTGGTCCAAGGGGATCCAAAGCTCTCTTCTAACCTTTAAAGGCACCAGGCCTACACATAGGGCACACACAGAGTTTACACAGATACAGGCAGACCAGACTCATGAAATAACAAAATAAATAAAAAACTCTTTTTGAAATAGACCCAGGGAACTCGTGCACTTGCCGCTCCAGCATGAGGCCAAGAGTTCGGATTCTCAGTGCCCATGCAAATGCACTTGGTTGTGGCAGCCTGCCTGCCGTTCTCACCCTCAGAGAGCAGAGATGACACGCTCAGAGCAAGATGGCTAGTTATGCTGCTGAATAAGGGACTTCAGGGGTCAGTTGAGAGACCTTGCCTCACAGAATAAGGCGGAAAGTGATTGGGGAAGATGTAATGCTAGTTTCAGGCCTCCGTGTGCACGTGCATGCACGTGTGCTGAGTCTCCCAGCTCACAAGACTCACAGCATAACTACACATTACGTGTGTGTGTGTGTGTGTGTGTGTGTGTGTGTGTGTGCGCGCGCGCATGCAGGTTCCCTCAGAGGCCAGAGGAGTTTGTGGGGTATCTTTGAGATGGAATTACAGGCAGTTGTGAGCTGCCTCACATGGGTGCAGGGAGCCAAAGCAAGAGCAGTGAACTCTCAACCATTGACCACTCTCTCCAGCCCTGACAGTAACTGATCAAAATTCTGCACAGCCTAGAAACAAGTGTTTGAGTATTAAAAGCATCTTCAGAATTCTTCCTTATTCAGCCCTTATCACCTTCCTTTTCTGATGGCCATGAATGCAGATTATTAGTGACTGTCTCTAGGCAATCAGGGAAATGTGCCTTTTACTGATTTCAGTGTTTGCAAAAGAAAAAGGAACCTTTTCCTGCTCCCATATCACAGAGGGCCTCTGCTCTGAAAGTCTTGCTATCTAAATTCTCACCCTTCTTGCCCATCAAAATTATATTGCTCAAGGTCTCCAGGTAACTTGGAAACCCACATTAATTAAATATTTGACTTTTTAATGTTTCACTACAAAACATTAGAGATTACTGCTTCTTTCCTAAAGTGAGATGTCTGTCTGTCTCTCTGTCTGTCTGCTCACACATTATCATGCACACTCTTGCTGGTTTTGTTTTGTTTTTGAGAAAGAGAGCCTCACAGAGTCCTGACTGACCTCTAGCTCCATGGCTAGGCTGGACTTGAGCTTATGACCTGTGTGCCTCAGCTTGTCCATTGCTGGGATTACAGCATGGACCACCATCTCGCTGATGCTCCGTACTTTCCTTGTATAGGTTAATGATCAAAATGCATCCGTTTTTCTTTATTACCACTAAGTTTCACCTAATGCTGCAAATACCAATGTAAACATTTTTGCAAACTATTTAGAAATCACTGTTATCCCACTTTGTCTCTTGTTTTGGTTACTCTCTTCCACATCTCACCCACTGTTTGACTTTTGAATCCATCTTTATTTCTCCTGATGAACTTACCATGTGCTTATTGAGAATACACAAGGCTCCTGGTTTAGTCCCTAGAACCAACAAAAATATAAAATAAAAAAGATACACACATACACACACACACACACACACACACACACACACAAAACCCCAACAAAATAAAATGTCTGCATGTGCCATATTCCCTGAATGGAAGAGTGTTGGCTTAGTGCTAATTTTTGTCAGGGATAGTGGCTTACTCAGTGTTCTATTGCTGTGAAGAGATGCCCTGAACACAGCAAATCTTATAAAGGGAAGTATTTGACCGAGGCTTGCTTACAGTTTCAAAGATTTAGTTCAGTGTTGTCATCGTGGGGAGCATGGCAACAGCTAGACAGACATGATGCTGGAGATTTCGAGAGTTCTACATCTGGATCTGCAGGCACCAGAAAGAGAGAAAGCGACTGGGCCTGGCTTTGACCACCCCCAGTGAACACTTCCTCCAACAAGGCCACACCTCCTAGTCGTTCCTAGGTAGTGCCATGCCTTAAAGATCAAGCATTCAAACATATGAACCTGTGGGGGCTGTTCCTAGAGCTCTAGGAGAGAGTGAGTCATTTCTGGAAATTCAAAGCAGGAGCTTAAGCAACTACTGACTTCAAATCCACAGTCGGGAACAGAGTGAAATGAGCGCACCCACATTGCCGGATCACTTTCATCTAGTTAGTTTAGGCCTCCCTTCCAAGGAAATGGTGCCTCCCACAATGAGTCATCCCATATCAACTGACAAGGAAGACTGCTCTCCGCAGACATGCATACAGGCCACCTTGATCCAGACAGTTCGTCAGTTGAATCTCCTCTCTTCTCTGCTGACTCTCGCTCGCGGCCCATTGACAATTAAATGTTAGCCACCAAACTTAGTAACTGTGTCATGCTCTTCCAGAATCAGCTTTTCCATGCAACTCTTTGCTAACGTTAATTTGTTACTCTTTGGGAATTAATTTCTTACTTTTCACTTATGTCATTAGATTTGATACGAATCCTTTTGAAGAAAATTTCTGAAAGTAATCTTTGAGACAGGGGTTTTTGTTATCCTGGGGCCCTCTGCGCAGCCGGGGCTAACTTTTGAATTCACAGCTCTCCTGCCTTGAACTCTCAAGTACTGGGATTAGAGGAATGCACTACCATGCCCAACATAATTTAAGTTAGGTTTACCTAGGCATAAATTTTGTCTAATAAAATTTACTTTAAAATTATTTACTTATTTTTCTTTCAAGGGAAAGTTTCACAATTGCACAAATAGGGTGAGAAACATATCAAATATCTTCTCAGGTTTTGTTTTGTTTTGCTTTGAGACATGGTAACAAGAGACATCAGTTACAAATGATTATCAAGCAGAGCCTTGCTGGTATCAAGGTTACTGTTGATGGTAGCTGACTCCCAGGGCTGGGCAGGTCATTTTCCTGTACACAGGAAAGTACAGACACTGTACCCAATCCTTTCTCTAGCCTCGTATCTGTGGCAGGCACTGAGGAAGCAGGCAATGTTGTTGCTAACTATCCAACTAAAGACAAATTTATACATTATTTAGGGGGGGAACCCATGTGAACTTGAGAATGTGAACCATGTGAACCATGTGAATTTGAGGGATTGGTTGTTTACTGCTTCTTTGCCATTGTGTTGTCCTAGAGCATAACTGTAAGTCCTGGACAGTTTACAGCTGTCTGGTCATGACAGAATGGACTGTCCTAAGAGGTGATGACCTTGACTTCATCCACATGCACAGGTAGAGTTGATACATTCCTGAAAAGCAGTGCTCAAGATACCAGCCAGGAATTCAGAGGAGCAATGTCACCCTCAGACATGTCTGTATGTGTTTTTCTTTTTCTTTTCTGAGGGTAGGATAATGAAGGTTAAACCTAGAGCTCACAAATGCCAGGCAAGCGTTCTACCAGTAAAGCCTCATGGTCCTAGTATTCCTTCTTTCTCTTTTTTCTTTTTTTCTGAGACAGTCACTAAATTATACTCTTAGCTTTATACTTACCCCATAGCCAGGGCAGGTCTTTAGATTGTGATCCTCCTGCCTCAGTCTTCTGAGTAGCTGATATCTGAGGCCTGCACAAAATTTGCTCTCTTTAAGTAGAAATTCAATGAGTTTTGCCAAGTGTATACAACCATGTAGATGTCAATATGATCAATAGATCACCCCCAGAGCCTCAGGATACTGTCTTGTTCAGCCACTTCCTTCCTCTAACCCTTGTGTCCTGACATCTGTTTCCATTCTCAATGGTTTTGTCTTTTCTAGAATGTAACATGAATGGAGTTATGTTGGTGTGCAACTTCCCTGTGCTGCTTCTTGCATTTTTATTGTTGATTTGTATTCCAGGCTATGGTTGTGCCTGCTGTACTGTAACTTGTTTAACCCTCACTGGTTAATCAACTCTGGATTATGATCACTTGGGAAGCTATTATAAGGAGCATTTGCACCCAACTCTTCACTTGGGTATGTTTTCTTTGCAAATGCCTCTGGACTCTCAGTCTGTGTTTTCAGGTTCACATCCCAGCTCTCACTTTCGGTTCGCACTGGGCTTCTATATTATTTATCATCCATCGGCATATGACTTGCCCTTTAAGACTCTCTCATTAATGCTGCTAATTTAAATAGAATTAATCCAAATAAATATGACTGCTTACTGGATATAAGCAACTGATTTATAGACAAGTGTTCTTTAACAATTAAGCTTTATCAGTTCTTTGGTTTTGAAGATTAAATAGCCCCAGCTGATGAAGGATACTGGCTCTTTCTTGAAGAATTTGTGTAATATTTTTTGACCTTAGGTCTAAAGAGTTCACATTCCAGAAAAGTCTCACAAATACTAGGTGAGTATTATAATATTAACAAATGCTCATTTGATGCATTCAACTGGCAAGAATGGAGAGAATGTTAGAATAGAAGGCAGCTGAGCAAAGTGAGTTTATTTTTAGACTCACAGACACAGGCAGCATGGGAATATGGGATGAGAACTAAAGAGAGATCACAGTGGAAGACTTAGCCCAGAGCAGCAATTGTGTGGAGATGGCAGCTCATGCCAAGGAAAGGCATGAGCTCCCATGGGGAGACAAAAAAGAGTGAGGCAAGGCAGAGCCGGGCGATCTTTGGGGAATACAGGCATCTCACAGCAGTTTGCTGCAGTAGGATTGAAATAGAGAGTGTGTGGAACAGAAGCAATTGGGGATAGAGGAGTAAACAGGGCTTGGGTGACATGGCAAAGAGTGAATGAGAATGTAAAGTGCTTGACGAGGTCTCTCTGTGTAGCTCTCATTCTCCTGGAACTCACCATGCAGGCCAGGCTGGTCTAGAACTGACAGAAGTTCACCTGCCTCTGCATCCCAGGCGTTGGGGCATCTTAGGGTTTCTATTGCTGTGGAAAGGCACCGTGACCCTGGCAACTCTTATAATGGAAAATATTTAATTGGGGCTCACAGCTCAGAGGTTTAGTACATTGTCATCATGACGGGAAGTATAGCAGCACTCAGGCATGCAGTGTGCTGGAGAGGTAGCCGAGAGTTCTATGTCTGGATCTGAGTGTAGCAAAGCAAGAAGAGACAGTGAGTCGCTAGGCCTGGTTCGAGCTTCTGACACCTCAAAGTCCACGCCCAGGGACACATTTCTTCCAACAAGGCTACACCTCCTCCAACACGGCCACATCTCCTTGCAGTTCCGCTCCCTATGGGCCGATGGCGCCATGTCTATTCAAACCACCACATGGCATTACAGCTATATAGCCTCAGCCTACCCATTTCGGTAGACTCAGAGGCTACATCGGGAGACCTTGTCTCAGAAAATTTATAAAGGAAAGAAAAGAATGATAGACAGTACACATAATTTGCTGTACTCTCCATGAATCAAGAGTATTTTTCTCTGGTTGATGAGATAGCTATGCTCAGGTAAGTTAACAATTAATGTTCTCATGTTAATACAGCTAGATGTTTGTGTCACTGGGAAAAATAGAAAGACAGTGAGGAGATTTTACTCTATGTGTGACATTGTTATGTGTCTACTTTGCTTAGTCCAAGGTAGATACTCTGCATTCAGTAAGCACTTATTGATTGTATTAAATCAAATTGAGATCAGCTCAACTTCAAAACTCGTGCTTTTCTCACAGTCTCTCTCTGAGTGATGTTGTGTAGTGTTTTATTGGATGATATTTTATTGAATGAGACAGAGACCAGGGGAGGTTAAAGTTTGAATAAGGAATAAATGCTAAATCATTTAGAGATATTGAGTTACCATAAGGATTGAGAAGAGGCTCTTGAATTTTCCAGTGTGGAGTTGTCATTTGAAATTTAAGAAGGGCATTTCGGGGCTGGAAAGATGGGTCTGTGGCTCAGAGTGCATGCTGCTCTTGTGTTAGGGCCCCCAGAGAACCAGAGTAGAGAAAAAGAGAAAATATCCATGTGGACAGTGCAATATTCTTGAGCATACATGGACTTCATCATCCTTTCCCCTCACTGGTAAGCTTTCCAAGAGTCTTTGAAGAAAGGACAAAGAGGCCACTGTGCAGTATAATTTCTGAAAGAATGCTTCCCTGAGACTTTGCATCCTCAGGGTGGTCCTCCCTTCTTCCACATCCAGGCATCATTAGCTTTCTATGTTAAGGTTTAGAAACATCCAACAAAATTTTGTTACTAAATATGGGAGACAATAAAGCAAAAATCATATCAATAGTAGTGTTTCACTGTACTTGGGGCTGGGATTTTTTTCCCCCTTAGAAAAACAGTTCAATCAAGTGTGCTCCTGAACATTAAAGCTGTTTTCCTGGGGGGCCTCAGTGTTTCATCTCTTGCTCAGAAATAGGACCCCAGGATTTAGTTCCCAGCACTCACATTGGAAAGCTCACAGCTGTCTGGAACCGCAGTTGCAGAGAATTTGAGGCCCTCTCCCATCTTCTGTGGACACTGCACTCTCATGGGACATATAACATTCACTCACACACCCACAAATGTGTAAAATAAGTAAGCTAATTGATTGGAGTATTTTCTAAAAGGTAGGTTTTGAAGTGAGAATGTAATGGCTTACCCTATGTACCTTGGCATTGCAACCCCCCCTCCTATACAGCAGCAACAGTATTGAGATTGTTGTAGCTCTCAGTTATTATCTCAGTGTTCTTGGCCACAGCTTCCTTGTATGGGCATCACACACCAGGCAGCTGTTTTCCTAACTTCGGGGCTGACATGCTTAGCTTTAAGAAGCGACTCGCTGCTGTGTCCTCACTAGGCCCGAGAGTGTCCCACTCCTGAAAGGAGGAATTTTATTAAGATGTGAGTGCGGAATCCTCACCAGAGGCTCATCTGTCCGAGTACTCTGTCCCCAGATGCTGGTGCTGTTATCAGAGGTTCTGGAGGTGGAAGTGAGCTGAAGGGGGTGAGTCACTGGGAATGGGCCTGGAGAGTTGATGGCCCGGCCTCACTTCCTGTCTGCTCTTTGCTTCCAAACTACAGGGACAACGTGACCAGCCACCTCACACTCCTTGAGGCACAATGCCATGCCTTCCCTTCCAAAGTGGTTATGTTGTCAGTATATTGTAGGGATTCAAGTTATGTTTGTTTGTTTGTTTTTTCAGTAAACTAGCTAAAACATTTCATAAGTGATCTGGTGTGTCCTGTGTGAGAAAATATCATTGTATTGGCGCCTCCACTGAGATGCACAACACCTGGCTATATCAGCAAATATTTGCATTGTAGTGCAATGGGTGCTGTGTGAGAGGAAACAAGGGGGAATGCAGCAAGTGAACTGGGACCCAGTATCACCTGGGGCAGGGATGTGACCAGGTAGAATGTGATGTTACGGGAAATGAAATGTTCACCTTGAGAGCCAGAGGCAGCAGGTGGGGCTTGAGCAGAGCATTGACGTCAAGCAGAGCACCATGCCCTCTCTAGCTGTGACTCATTTACTGGGTTATCTCTGAGCAATTTCTGCAGAGATGGTACCCGCCAACCCAGAGCACTGCAGTTCTGTATTTGGTGGGCTAGCAGTCCTGTCTGAGGCTCCCTTCCCCCTGCCTTTCTCTTCTTTTGGTTTGCATAAGAAGTATTTCTTCTGTGGCTGCTTCTGTCTTGCTTTGTGATTTGCTTGTGTGCAGTCAGTGGAAAATGAAAAGCATTGGCTTAGAAATACAAAGAAGGCAGATTTAGGCTCAGAGAAGAAAGCGATTTGGGTACTGGTGATGGGAAGGGTTACTGATAAAAGGATGGATGCTTATCTAGATGTCACTATGCTGGCTGACCTGCTTCATGCAGGCGAGTTGAGTCATAGACACATTTAATCTGCCAAAATAAATTCTCACAGCTTAAACCAACCCCCAGAGCATCGATACAAATGTGGCAATAGAATAATATTTCAAGTTGAGTGTTAGGCCATGCAGGTAGGATGGGCGAATGCTACCGGTGATTGTCATTGAGGTGGGCATAAAGGGCTGTGTTTATGATGACTAGGAGGTGGGAAGGGCCTTGCTTTGAAAGTATAGATACACATCATGGTTTTCCTATTTGTTATATATTTTAAAAGGCTCATTTAAAAGTTGTGTGTGTCTGTGTGTGTATGTGAATGTATGTGTTTGTTTCTCTGTTCGTATGTATGCGCATGTGTCTGTGGAGTCCAAAAGAGGGCATCAAACCTTTGAAGCTGGAGTTACAGGTGTTTGTGAGCAGCCTGGTGTGGATGCTGGGAACCAAACCTGGGCCTTTTGCAAGAGCAGCATACACTCTTAACTTCTGAGCTTTCTCTGCAGCCTGTATTTATTATGTTTTGATTTGAGGGCATTTACTCTTCTTCAGACCCAGTTTCCTTGTGGCAGACACAGACAAAATTTCCCTTTGTACATTTTGCTTTAAGAATTAAGTGGATTTATTCACATGGGGTAACCTTATTTGTCTGGAATACCAAGTTGCTTAATACATTTTAATCTTTCCTATTTCTAAACCATTCTCCATCTCCTTTTAGTTTCTCCATGTCTGCCTTTCTCCTTTGCCTCCTATGAGGGGATGGGGGGGTGGATATGTACACAGGAAAGGCTCAGCACCTGTTAGAAATTAAAGAATTCTAACTCCACGCTTGCATTAAATAAGCAGAATGGGAGGGGCCCAGTGAGATGGCTCAGTGGTTAAGAGCACTTTCTGTCCTTGCAGAGGATCCAGATTCAGTCTCTAGTACCCATGTTGACTCATAATCACCCTTAACTCCAGTTTTAGGGAACCATGCCCCCTCTTCAGGCCACTTTGGGTACTGCACTCACATGCTATACTTACATACTTACAGACAAAACACACACATATGAAATACAAATAATACATAAATCTTAAAATTAAAAAAAAAAGTATGGTTCTGGAGGGATGATTGGTCAGTTCAGAGAGTTCACTGACCTTGCAGAGGATCAGAGTTTGGTTTCTAATGCCCATGTCAGGCAACTTACAACTGTCTGTTACTCCAGCTAGGGGGAATCCTATGTCCCCTTCTGACCTTCAGGAACGCTGCACTCATTTGCACACCCTTTGTATATACTCATAATTGAAAAGTAGTAAAATATGTCTTCAAAATAAGGCAGCATGTAACTGTTTTGTGGAGGATTTTATTGATCACTGACATTTCTTATGTCTTCTAAGGTTTGGTGACATCTGGGTTTAAGCCTAGTAAGAGACAGACAGAGGACTGTCGGTTCCATCTTTTGACCACAAAATGTGAGGCCCTAAGTACGACCGCCTCACTCAGCACTGCTGAGCTTCCTCAGCCCTCACGCCATCTGCCACCACAAGCCATCGCTCCTCAGCATGCTTTTGGACAGCAGCTTCTGTTTTCTGTTTCTTTTGCTGTTGTCACACTGACAGACATTCAGTCCTGTTACATTTCATCCAGTCAGGTCTGGCAGATCTCGCACGCCTGTCAAGATCTTTTGACTCATGAAGCTGCCATCCCATCACCCAGCATGGTCTGATTCTTGCAAGCTTTGCCTTACCTGCACATGTACCTCACATCTGTTTCCTGTCTGCATTCAGACTGCTAGTAAAATCACCATGAAGAAAGGACAGGAGGAAAAGTCCACGGAAGGTGACATCATTTCATTAATCAGCATCTCAAGAGGTTCTTTCCAGCTTGCTTTGAACCCTAGACACTGTGTACCCTTCAATCAGTCTTTCTCTGTCATTTTCTTGAGGGTACTAAAACAATATTAGGCCACATAGCCTTGATGAAGTCTAGATACATAATACCTATTATATTTCCCTCATGGCCCCAACATAGGAGCCCTGTAAAAAAAGAATCTTCAGCTTTCAAGTTAATTGCATGAGTCATAATTTGTTTGCTGAAATATTTCCGTTCAAAAGAGGCAGTCTTATTTACATGTTTTCATCTACTGCTATCTACTTGAAACAGAAATTGAAGACTGGCTGGTGTTCTGGTCTTCGAACAAAGTCCTCGCATTTGCCTTTCCTAAACATATGCCATATGATTGATCCAATCATTGTAAAGATAGAAGGCAAATCTACACAAGGTGATGTCAATTTATTCATCAGAAACGCTTTTCAGGCAGATGTCAGGACCTTGTTCAAAAATGGCTACGAGTAAGTGTTATAGACTCATCATATGTGTCGATACGTATGTATATATATGTATAATCATATATAATCATTCTATCAGTGGATTAAAACAAACACCTCCTACTAAATTTCACAATGAATATATTCTAAAGAAAGTGTGTTGTAGTGTCCCCTTTTCCTAGACAAGGACAAGTTGATCTTTATGATCAACTTGAGGCAGTCAACAGAACCACAAAGTTTTATATTAAATGCAACAAACTTATTAAGAATATTTAACCCGTGAGCCAGTGGATCCTGTTTTCTTCCTCTTTCCTCATCTCCTTTCTTCCTCTCTCCATTTCTTTTTGGATAAGTTCTGTGTAACCCAGACTGGCCTGGAACTCATGCAATCTTCTTCCGTCAGCCCTGGCAGAGCTTGGATTGCCATCATCAGCCGCCAATTCTGGCTGTGATTATAGTTTCATTAGAATAAGAATTTTAACTGTATTTTCTTTGCATGAAGACTATGACGACAGGGCTTTCATCATTTAGGTCATTGTAAGCTGTTATATAAATAGCCAGGCAAGGGTTTGGGAGCATGGCTCAGTGGCATAGGGTTTGCCTAGCATGCTTGGGATCCTGGATTCCAGCCCCAGGATTGGAAAGAAAGTCAGTTGTTGTAAGGAGACTAGAATGTTTAAAACCTCCCCACCTTGTTTGTAGATTTAATTTTATTAAAAATACCAGGAGTGTACACAGAAATAAATGCATCAAACAACTTATGTAATTTTTACTAGTTTTTGTCCTTGTACCAAAAAACAAAGAGTACAGGTTCAAATTCTTTTTTTTCTTCTTTATTAATTACACTTTATTCACTTTGTATCTCCACTGTGGTTCCCTCCCTCCTCCCGTCCCAATCCCTCCCTTCCTCCACCCTCTGCATGCATGCCCCTCCCCAAGTCCACTGATAGGGGAGGTCTTCTTTTCCTTCCTTCTGATCCTAGTCAATTAGGTCTCATCAGGAGTGGCTGCATTGTCTTCTTCTGTGGCCTGGTGATGCTGCTTCCTCCTCAGGGGGAGGTAATTAAGGAGCAGGCCAATCAGCTCATGTCAGAGACAGTCCCTGTTCCTATTACAATGGAACCCACTTGGATACTGAACTGCCATGGGCTACATCTGTGCAGGGGCCTTAGGTTATCTCCATGCATAGTCCTTGATTGGAGTATCAGTCTCAGAAAAGACCCCTGTACTCAGATTTTTTGGTTCTGTTGCTCTCCTTGTGGAGTTTCTGTCCTCTCCAGATCTTACGTTTCCCACTTCTTTCCTAAGATTCCCCGCACTCTGCCCAAAGGTTGCCCATAAGTCTCAGCATCTGCATTGATAGTCTGCAGGGCAGAGCCTTTCAGAGATCCTCTGTGTCAGGCTCCTGACTTGTTCCCTCTTTTCTCCTTCTTCTGATGTCCATCCTCTTTGCCTTTCTGGATAGGAACTGAGCATTTTAGCAAGAGTCCTCCCTCTTGATTAGTTTCTTTAGCTGTACAGATTTTACTAGGTTTATCCTATATTTTATGTCTATATGAGTGAGTATATACCGTGTGCGTCTTTCTGCTTCTGGGATAGCTCACTCAGGATGATCTTTTCTAGATCCCACCATTTACCTGCAAATTTCATGATTTCCTTGTTTTTTTTTTTTTTTTTATTGCTGACTAATATTCCATTGTGTAGATGTACCACAATTTCTGCATCCATTCCTCCACTGAGGGGCATCTGGGCTCTTTCCAGCTTCTGGCTATTACAAATAAGGCTGCTACAAACATGGTTGAGCAAATGTCCTTATTATATACTTGAGCCTCTTTTGGGTATATGCCTAAGAGTGGTATAGCTGGATCTTGAGGAAGCGCTATTCCTAGTTGTCTGAGAAAGCACCAGATTGCTTTCCAGAGTGGTTGTACAAGTTACATTCCCACCAGCAGTGGAGGAGGGTTCCCCTTTCTCCACAACCTCTCCAGCATGTATTGTCACTTGAGTTTTTGATATTAGCCATTCTGATGGGTATAAGGTGAAATCTTAGGGTCGTTTTGATTTGCATTTCCCTTATGATTAAGAACATTGAACATTTCTTTAAGTGTTTCTCTGCCATTTGATATTCCTCTATTGAGAATTCTCTGTTTAGCTCTGTACTCCATTTTTTAATTGGATTACTCGATTTGTTGCTGTTTAACTTCTTGAGTTCTTTATATATACTGTATATTATTCCTCTGTCAGATATAGGGTTGGTGAAGATCCTTTCCCAATCTGTAGGCAGTCATTTTGTCCTGACAACAGTTTCCTTTGCTTTACAGAAGGTTTTCAGTTTCATGAGGTCCCATTTATTGATTGTTGCTCTTAGAGCCTGTGCTGTTGATGTTCTGTTCAGGAAGTTGTCTCCTGTGCCAATGAGTTCAAGGCTCTTCCCCACTTTTTCTTCTAACAGGTTTAGCGTTTCTGGTTTTATATTGAGGTCTTTGATCTGCTTGGACTTTAGTTTTGTGCAGGGGGATAAGTATGGATCTATTTGCATTTTTCTAAATGTAGGCATCCAGTTAAACCAGCACCATTTGTTGAAGATGCTGTCTTTTTTGCATTGAATGGTTTTGGCATCTTTGTCAAAAATTAGGTGTTTATAAGTGTGTGGATTTGTCAGGGTCTTCTATTTGATTCCATTGATCCACCATTCTGTTTCTATGCCAGTACCATGCAGTTTTTAATATTGTTGCTCTATAGTACAGCTTGAGATCAGGGATGGAGATACCTCCTGGAGATCTTTTACTGTAGAGAATTGTTTTAGCAATTCTGGGTTTCTTGTTCCATATGAAGGTGAGAATTTTTCTTTCCAGGTCTGTAAAGAACTGAGTTGGTAATTTGATGGGAATGGCATTGAATCTGTAGATTGCTTTTCGTAAGATGGCCATTTTTACTATATTAATCCTGCCAAGCCATGAGCATGGGAGATCTTTCCATCTTCTGATACCTTCTTCTAATTCTTTCTTCAGAGACTGGAATTTTTTTTTCAAATTCTAATATGCCAGTTTAGGCATATGACCAGGTAAGACTCTTTAGATTATTCAGAAAAACATGAATGTTTTTACAGAGTAGTCTGCTGGTCCAGAGACTCCAGGATCAAAAACTCAGAAGGAAGAGATTGGAGATTAAACAACACCAACAGAAAGGAATGTTTCATTTAAGACAGTGTTTCTATCATCTACAGTGAGGCTTTCCCTTTGCTGCCATCATTAAGAAATATTACTCCAAACTTCGAAACGTGGAGTTGTGGGAGAGCCAGTGGTACGCTCCTTGCCACACTGAGGCATGATGGATCGCTAAACCAGGGATATTTTAACTATCTATGGCAATGCATCTGCATCGGACATGGCTATTTTCTAGGAGCCCAGACACATGCTGACTTGAAGGATTCTGTTCAGAAGAAGTAGATAAGAGATAAAGGGAAGATAAGACCCGTGTTTATACTTTTATTGCCCTTCAGGACAGCAATCAAATCTGTATCTGATGAAGCAGTCTTGTCTTCACTCTTACAGGTTCATCCACACAAATGCTTCATAAAGGCAATGTCCTCAAAGTGGCCTCAGAACCAGCTTTCCAGTCTTGCTGGATCTCTCACTGATGAGTTTATTGGTGTATGTAAGAGAGACCTGTTTAATTTTTGAAAACTATGCTTGAATGCTGCAGATGAAAGATCATCAGAAGTCTTTAAGGGTTACAGTCCTGAGCTCTCAAATCGCTACAAAGCTCCAGACACATCTGCATCATTTCCTCCGAGTCTAACTGGCTTCCCTCTCTGGCTTGTTGCTTTAGATACAGTGATGTGAAACTGTCATTTTCATAAGTCAAATAATTGAATTTGGGAAATTTTACAAGCTTTAGCTTGATGATTATTTGCAATCTGAGAAGGAAATTTGATTCACAGAATTACTCTGTAATTGGTTAATAGCAGGAAGAAACTAATTCTTGTGTGATTTCTGATGGGAGAGAGCTATTATCATCTTGCAGTTTGTTCTTCTAATTGGCACCATAGAAATTTCCCGTAATACAAGAGGCATGGATGCTCACATGATGCCAGGGAGGAAACACAGTGTTTGGACGCCCAGAAAGAATCTTTACAGCAATGAAGCAAACAGTGCGCGCTAAGCAGTGAAATGTCGCTGCCGTGAAGAGAGTTCAGCTGAAGCGACGCTTAGCTTTCGAGGACAAAGGGTGGATGACCTGTTCTCGTGGTAGGAACAAAGCTGGGCTACTTATTTGGGTTCGTTACTGTGATTCATGGGTCTCATATTGCCTGCTGGGAGACAGAATTCTCTATAGGGGTATTAGGATGGCTTTGCTTGACAACCTGTTTTAGAACCACTTGAGAGATTTAAAACCTCGAAATAAAAGAAGCAAGATGGAAATACTGGGTGGATTACATCTTGTTCATTTATAGAGCCTGGTATTGATCCCAACAGCCATTTTGAAGCTCGTGTGGAAGGAGACATGTCACACGGTTGTAAAGCTTAGTATAAATTTTTATTATCAAATTCTGTTCCTTTTCCAGAGTAGCACTTTGTCTTTGTATTAAATTCCAGCACTTCCTCTGTCTCAGGATATTAAGTGCTTCATTGTTGTCTGTTGAGTGAACCCTAAAAGAACACTTAAGAGTCTTTCAGTGCTGTGTTTGTAGGAACACACATCTCCCCACCTCACACCTCTTTTTGAACCGCTGGTGTGTGCTTTGCTGTGCACATTTGTGAAAGTTTCTGCCATCTTGATCTTTGTTGGCAATGACCAGTTTACACTATCTTTATGAAGGTAACAAGAACAGGCTAGACAAGTGATACACATGGAAGGTCCTTTCTGAATGATAAAAAGGCCATCACTATAACGATTAGCTTCTTTCTGTTGACTTCAGAATTTCCATAGGGTAGTGGCTTTGTTTATGACAATCTTTCTTCTTTTCGTTAGGCCATGACTGATCAGTAGTGCTGACAGTCGTGAGAATGTGGAAGGCTGAGAACCAGTGGATCCATGCACATTTCTGCTTTGGTCATGGATCCGAACTAGAAGCATCTCACTTACTGCACATTTTCAGCTCTTTCAAGGCTCCGGCATGGCGAGAGCTTCGCATTCTCTGCTGGGATCTTACAGCACTAGCTGCAGTAGGAACTAAATGAAATTGGTGATGTGTGAATAAAAATGTAGTTATGTAATAGAAAATGCTTTTGAGAATACATATATCCTCTCTACATTAGCTGTTTAGAGTTACTATTTACAGAACTCATTTTCTAGAACGATGCATTTGAAGTTGTGGCTAGTGAACACAGATGCATAAGAAAGAAATTGTTCCTTGGAGAACCAGAGGCGATATTGTATGTATAAAATCATGGGACATATGAACACAGGAGTATATGTGTGTATCTGTGCATATATATACATACACATGTACTTATGTATATGTACATAGAAATGCTATGAAATTGGCTGTTTTGTAGCATTCAGCTGGTATTTATTATTTTTATCTTTTAAACCAACCTTTATTCCATTTTATATACTCTTCTTAATTTTTTAAAAATTTTATTCATTATATATCCTGATTGAAGTCCCCTCCCTCACCTCCTCCAGTCCCACCCTTCCTCCCTCTTCCCCCCATCCCCTTCCCCTAGCCCACTAAAAGGGGGAGCTCTCCTCTTCGGCCGTCTGCCCATAGCTTATCAAGTCTCATCAGGACTGCCTGGATCCTCTTCCTCTGTGGCTTGGCAAGACCATATCACCAGGGGTAAGTGATCCGAGAGCAGGAACTCTTTAACATGCTTCTTAAGAATTTAGCTGTTGGAGCTGGCAAGATGGCTCAGTGGGTAAAGGTGTTTGTTGTCAAGCCTGACAACCTGAGCTGTTCGCTGAGACCCATATAGTGGGAACAGAGAACCAGAGGCAGATTGTCTTCCGACCTCCCCACACATGCTGTGGAACAGATCTGCACATGTTAACGTGTGTGCACGTACACACACCAAATGTAATTTTAAAATGAAAAAGAACTTAGGGGCTTGGGAAGATGGCTGAGTGGTAAAGAATATTTCCTGCTCTTGCAGATGACCTGGGTTTGGTTCCCAACACCTTCATAGGACAGTTCACAGTTACCTGCAACCAGCTCCAGGGCATTTATGCCCTTCCCTAGGTACCTGCACACACATGGCACACCACACACACATGCACGCACACAGACACACACGCATGCACACACACAAATAGAAATAGAAAATAAAATTTAAAATAAGAATCATGTCTTTCACCAGCTGACTTCCTACATATGGGCGCATAATGTCATGATTTTACACATCTTTGCAGTATTGATTGGCCGTGGTAGAGCACAATGGGCTTTTAGATGTCATATCAGTGTCAACTGAAATCCAATAATTTCTAAAGCAGCTCAAAATGGGTCAGATTGATGCTTTTTCACAATAGTGCTGTCATTTGCACTCTAGGAAGAAATCCATTTACTGTTATCACGAACTTTAACAATCATGTTCCCTTATATTCCATTTAAAAATTCTTTCCTACAGTAAATGTTCATGTGCTACAGGAATAAAAGCAAGCTACAGTACAATCACACATCAAACTGAAATAGCCCAGCGAGCTTTATTTATAAGCAGACACTAAGCACAGTTCAGAAAATACAAAGAAAAAGTCATGTGTGGATCAAACTTTGTAGCTACTGTATTAAAAAAAAAAATCCTAGATTTGTGCCTGGGGAATAAAAGAGGCATTTAGTTTAACTAAATAGACTTAGAAATTTCCTTCTTCTTTTCTTTTTCTTTACTTTTTATTTTATTTTTTATTTTTTGGCTGTTCTGGAACTCACTCTGTAGACCAGGCTGGCCTTGAACTCAGAGAACTGCCTGCTCTCTGCCTCCCAAATGTTGATATTAAAGGCATGTGCCACTGCTACCTGGCTCTTCCTTCTTTTTTAAAAATTATTTTTTTTGAGATGCCTACATACAATGAACATTGATCCTATCCACCTGTCACTCCTCTCTCCAACTTCTCCCTGGATCCTCTGTCATGCCTTTTCCCAACTTTAAGTCCTCCTTTTATATAGGCTAAATAATTAATTTTAACCCACAGAGTCTATTAAGTGTTCTCCATATGTACAAAAGTGTGGAGTTATCTACCAGAAGATAAGGAACTTACCAGTGGGCCCACTCTTAAAGAAAAGTGACTCTCCCCCCCCCACTCAGCAGCCCACAGTCCCTGAGAGATGATTGGCAACCTGAATGAACATTCAAGGAAAAAGAAAGAAGTCCCAGCCCAGAGAAAATAACCACACAAAACCAACATGTCTCATCCACATCACTCATCCCATAATAACAGTCCCTGAAACAAACAATCTTCAGGAGCTTCCAGACACAGCGTTCAAAAGGCAGAAGACAAGAACATGCTCCAGGAAAACAAAACCAGAGGCATGAATGAAACAAGGAACTCAGTACAACACATGAAAACGGAATTCAATAAACAACATAGCTGAAAAAACAAACAAACTGAAAAGGATCAAGGTGGTAAGTGTGAGGAAAATGTTTTCTACGGAACATGTCTTACTTTAGTAATCTTTATTAATTATAATTTATTTAAATTTATTATTGTGTGTATGTGTATTATTGTGTATTATTATTGTGTATGTGTATTGTGTGTATGTGTGTTTGTGTGAGAGTGTGAGTGTGAGTGTGGGGATGTTCATGTCATAGGGCTTATAGGGAGATCAGACAGCAATGTCAAGAGCTCTCTCTTCCCACCTTGTGGCTTCTGAGGACTGAACTCATGTTAGACTTGGTGGAAAGCGCCTTTACTCCTTGAACTATCTTTCTGGGTGCAGAAGGTCATATTCCAACAAAGAACCACAAAGGAAGTGGGTGGGTGACGAGTATGTGCATACAGGTAGAGGGTAAAGGATTGAGAACATTCTAAAATGAATGATAACAAGAAGCCCTTTGTAGCTGGAGTTGGAACTAATCATGAAGGGAAATGATGATAAATTAACTATGTTAATACTGAGATGATCTATCTTCACAGAATCCTTCTGGTGAATGAAAAGGCAAGGTACGGAACTGACAAGGTGTGTACTATATGGACAGCTAATGAAAGCTCTGCTATCCAAACTGTAATAAAGTGACACAGTGTGAAAAAGATGGAAAGTGGATAGAGAATAGCCTATATTTGAACAAGACTTTCAAAACCAGATGGTCAGTCTTGGGGATGAGCTACGTGGCAGAGAGGTGACCCAGCATGTGCAGGGATCTAGTTTGACTTGCAGCCCTGAAAGACAAAAAAGGCCTATGAACACATGCAAAGGCCCTCTGGCTTAGAGAGGTGGCGCAGAAGCTGAGAGCATTAGCAGCTCCCATTGTCTACTGGCTCACATCTGTCTGTAACTCCAGTTCCAGGGTATCTGATGAGCTCATCTGGGTCTCAAAGGCATCATGCGTAGGTGTGGAATACAGACAAACATGCAGACAAATACGCATATGCACAAACATAAATAAATCTTTGTAAATGAAGAGCAGATAGTAAGTTCTCCAAGAAATAAAAACAAGCTTAGCTTGTCACCATCCTGACTGTCTTCCTAGAAGAACTCAGGGGAGTTTTCAGGTCAAAATGCAAAGATACAAAGGGAAGAGCAGCATGAATCTCACCACTAAAGGTAAGAGGAAGGAAAGCACAGAATACAGTGATGGTAGCTCGTTTGTGTCAGTAAATAGCGATGTATTAATGAAAGGACAAATGTGGGCAAAATACTTACTTACATAAAGTATATGCGTTTGGAAGAGTGAAGTATACAGTTGTAGTTAGTTAGCTTATCAGCTTAATAGACTCCTTTAACAATAAAAATTTAAAAAGTCCCATAATAACCACAAAAAAGTCGAGTAGATAAACAACAGGTGAACAGAAAGATCAAACTTCACTCTAAAGCATCACAGAAAGCGATCAAGTAATGCTCACTGGCTGAAGGTAGAGGGCTGCTGCTAAGGTTTGAGTGGGAAATGTCCTGCAGACACCGTATATCTGAACACCTGATCCCAGTGGGTGGTGCTGTTTGGGGAGGTTTTAGAATCTTTAGGAGGTTGGGTTTTGCTGGTGGAAGTACATCACTGGGAGTGGGCTTGAGGGGTGATAGCCTGGTCTCACTTAGATAAAACACGCAGTCAGAGCTTGTCACTAATGCCAATGAAGGAGCTATGTAATAATGAAAGTTAACTCCAACTGGAAGATGTAGTTATTACAGATGTACATGCATCTAATATCAGATTACCCACCTATATGAAGCAAACACTGACAAGGGGAAGTAAATGACAAGATAATAACAGGACACATTAATACCATACTATCTATGACAAACATGTCATCCAGACAGAAAATCAACAAGGAAAACCCAGGAGTGACCAACATAATTTTCTAAGTAGACCTAACAGACACACAAGGAACATTCCACGCTATGGCAACACAGTCTTTATTCTACACACACACACACACACACACACACATATGTTCTTTAGGACAGATCACATGTTAAGTCACAAACAAGTCTACCCTACTTTCAGAGGACTGAAATCACTCCAAGTATCTTTTTATGATTGTTTGTTTGTTTATTATTTGTGTGTTTGTATGTGTGTGGTGTGTGTATGTTTGTGTGTCTATGTGTTTACAAATGAGGAGGCCACCTGTGAGTGGATGCCTGCAGAGGCCAGAAGAGGGTGTTGGATTCCCCTGGAATCGGAGTTATAAGTGGTTGTGAGGAACCCAAGGTGGACTGGGAACCAAACTTAGGTTCTCTGCAAGAGCAGCAAATACTCTTAACCACCTGAGCCTGGAAGAGCTAAGCTTTCTAGTTTCAACCTTTCTATTTTATGACTCCTTTAGCCATTAAGGAACCAACATTTATTAAAGAACTGAGTCATTTGTGTATTTTTTTCTTTTCAAGAGGGAAAAAGTTCTTACTTTCACAAAGGTATTTTGCGTATTTATAAAATCTGTTCCGGAATTGGTCTCCGATGGTCTATTCTGCACACAGCAGCATGACAGGGGCTGCTGCTCTCTGGCCACACATCAAAGCCTTCGGGCCCTTTTTCTGTTTTTCAGATTTGTCCATTAGTTCCTCAGCTTAGCCACCAAATAGACTTAGAAGGACCATGAGCAACTGAAGGGTTTTAGCTACTGCTTCTGGGAACTAAATTGATGTTCTATGGCTTATTTCATAAGGTGGAAAATTTTCTGATCCACCCAACTTCATGGTTTAATCTCAACATTTGGAGCTGAAGTCAGACCCGGGCAAGGGAGTTGCTAGCGTCACAGGCGCTTATGGAGTGTGACCCTAACAGCAAAAATATTTCTCTAAATCACCCTAAGTGATACACACACATTACTTCTACCCTAAACATTTGTTTTTTTTTTTTTTTTGCACAGAGGGGTCACACATTAATACTGAAGGATGCACCAT
This sequence comes from Meriones unguiculatus, assembly GCF_030254825.1. NCBI lineage: Eukaryota > Metazoa > Chordata > Mammalia > Rodentia > Muridae > Meriones > Meriones unguiculatus. Next base: position 125,609,200 of record NC_083353.1, on the reverse strand, counting down.
GTATGATGTCTTGTATGGTGCTTCTGACTGGGATACAAAATGGAAAAGTGTGCTGGAACCCATCTTAATTTTGTTTATGGCACGTCGGCCAGTTGTATTTGTAAGCTTTTAATGAATGGGCTTATGAGAGGAACAAGGAGAGATTGCTCTTCCCCGAGTCTTACCATCTTTAGTTTGTGTCTTTATGATGACAGCCAGTGTCTAGCTGTTTCGGCTTATCTGAGTCCAGTGCTTATCGGTTCCACATCATTACCCCAGTTCCCACACGGGTCAGTTGACTTTACGAAGTTCCATGACCACAGGCTGACTCTGAACTGTCATCTCGCAAATGGGTGCCATTGATAACCACAGTCAGAACCAGAGATTGCAAATGAACATGCACAAATCTGTCAGCGTCACTGGGAAGGAACTCAACACGAGCCTTGCATGCCAAATTAGTTCTGACTTCCGTATATGAGGAAGAACACGTCTTTTTATTTATGCTGGGATTTCAGGTCTGTACACAACAGCTTCATTTTTTGTGTGCATATATATGTGTGTCTGTTTGTGTTGTGCTACATGTAGAGGCACATGTGTGTACAGGTGTGCACGCATGTGTAGCCAGAGGAAAACCTCAAATATTGTTCCGAGGCTGCCACCCATTTTGTTTTTTCAGACACAATATTGTGTCGGTGTGGAACTCACCCAAACCTGCCTGTGTGTTCCTACCACTGGACTGGTGTGGGAGGAACTCAGGTTCTAACCAATGTGGTCTTTATCCTCATCCATAGCCCACAGATTGATTTCAGCAACCACAGGCTGATTTCCAAATGAAAGATCCCCACACTCATGGAGAGGATGAGTCTGGGGGTTGGACGTGTGGACAGCTTCTGCCCTCATTGTTGAAAGGAAGTTGATGGGCAAGATTTTAGAATATCCTTGCAAGAGCCTCTTGATTCTTGCTGAGTGAGACAAGAAAAGTGGGCTCTGTAGTGACCCAGTGGCCTCTAATGACCCTGTCAATCTGGCTCTTCTGTGTCAGGGTGCAAATGAGACAGAAATCCATTTCTGTCTTACTTCTGTGACCGTCTTTTTGGGAAAGGTTCTCTTTGCTTTTTTTCTAAGCCACATAGGGAACATTTGAACAGATTTTTCAGCCAGACTTCTGAAGTCATAAAACAACTCTCAGCAATCTATTGGGAGAATAGAAATGCACTATAGGCTTGAAAACGCATGTAAAAAGATGCTGGTCTCTGGAAGCCTTCCCCAGTTTTGAACAAGGTCTACTCGGGAGGGAAAGGCTAGGAGAGAAGAGTTTACGTTGTGTGGGAGAGTGGTGGGGATTGGAGAGCCTTCCGCTCAGGCTTCTGGTGATATTTCTATTTTTGTCCATTTTATTTATTTATTCACTTGCAATTACAGAGTTGGTATTAAGTTAACAGAACAATTATCTTCATGTAAGCTGTATCACAGACAACTGAAGATGAAAATAAAATAAAATAAAATAAAATAAAATAAAAAACCCTACCGTCTCCATATATAACTAATTTGTGCTGTGTACCAGCAACCTGATTTAAGTTTCCATGCTAATTTATGACCACCCAGACTGGACCAGGCCAGGTTAGTGGCCATTGAGAATACCACCAGGACAGGGCTGTCTAAAGACTCATTCTGCAGTGTGGTAACTGTACAAAAAAGGCACTGTACAGTTTAAAAGCAAATCTTACACAGCCTTACATTTCAATTTTTTTTTAAAGGAGTGAGTTGTGTACAGGAGGGTTAAATGCTTTATAGACAAGAAAAAACTGTGCCAGGACCAACTTATTCATCATCTTCATCTTCCTCTTCTTCCTCCTCTTCCTCTTCATCCTCCTCGTCACCTTCTTCCTTCGTTTTCTTGCTCTTTTCGGCCTTGACCGCCCCCTTTTCTCAGCATCGAGTTTTGCTTTAGCTCTGCAGGCAGCCATATCCTTCCCGTACTTCTCTCCAGCTTGGCTGCCTTCTTCTGGTAGGGCTGCTTGTCGTCCGCAGCGTGTGCTTCATATCTCTCCTAGTTTCTTTGCAACATCACTGGCGGATGAGCCAGGATGCTCTCCTTTGATTTGGGGGCGGTACTCAGAACGGAACAAGAAGGCTGACGGAGGCCTCTTGTGTGCATTGGGGTCCTTGAGCTTCTTTTTGGTCTCCCCTTTGGCGGGGGGCGGGATGCAGGTTTTCATTTCTCTCTCGTAGCGAGCCTTGTGGGCCTTTGCCAGGTCTTCAAACTTGCCCTCCTTTTCTGCGGATGTGGTCTTCAACCTCTCTGAGCACTTCTTGGAGAACTCTGCGAAGCTGACGGAGGCATCCGGGGGCTTCTTCTTCTGCTCCTCCCGGCACGTTTGCACAAAGAACACATACGAGGACATCTTGCCTCTCGGCTTCTTAGGATCTCCTTGGCCCATGGTTAGCTGATTTTCATCCGCGGGGCACACAGTCGCCGCCCGCTGCCCGTCAGCTCGCACTAGCCTCAACACCCATCCCTGTGGAGCTGAGGCGCAGTGCAATGGCTGTGGTGGAAGAGCCTAGCCCGTTTGTTAAAAAAGCCCTGACCATCACTATTCTTGAGACAAACCGTATTCTTAGAACCCACATTTATTTATTTGTGTACATGTGTGCGGTATTTGCATGCCGTGGTGCACAGTGGAGGTCAGAGGGCGACCTGTGCCTGTCAGCTTTCTCCTGTCGTTATGTGGGTCGTGGAGACTGAACTCAGATCATTAGGCTTGGAGACAAGAACTCTTTACCCACCGAGCCATATGCAAGGCCCCTACTTTCAGGTTCTTAAAACTAAAAAGAAAATAAATTTTCTTTCCAGGAAAATAGTTACATCATCACAAGGGATCTAATGATCCCAAGCACTTTAAGCGATAAAAGGGACCCAGGTCATGGTCTTAGAGTTTAACCAGGAGAGCTAAAAGACCAGGACTCAGAGAAAGAGGAAGATGGATGTACCGAGAGAAAATATTTTGGGAAAAAATGGAAAATTAGCTAAAGCATAGGAAACATACATCATCTTCGCAATCCTCCCTGATAATCTGCACACACACACACACACACACACACACACACACACTCGCACACACACTTTATCTGCTGGCCTTGTACTCACAGAAATCCTCCTGCATGCTACAAGACTGAACCACCCAGCTTGGCAATATCATCTTTTTGGGTGTGGTTAGCATGCTGGAGAGATAGGTCTATGTTTGAATGCCTCCCTGTTCAAAAGCAATAAGTGCAGCTTCCAGGTAAGTAAGTATAAGACACGATGAACAAAGCTCCACAGAGATCCAGTCAACACTAGGTGAAGCTAGTGAGTCTCTGTAACTGTCAATGGAAACCCTTAACAAGGAGATACAACCAGCCTCTCAGTGGAGTGTGCATGCTCATTTCCCTGTCCCTGTCCTAGTCTCCCATCTCTCTTTCTTTTTGTATGCATGCGTATTTACACACACACATGTGCATGTGTGTCTGAGTCCATATGTGTAGGTACCTGTGTTCATGCCTGTGCACACCCTGGATTAGTCTTGGGTGACTCCTCAAGAGCTGCCCACCTTGTTTTATTTCTTGTAAGGATTTTAAAAATTATGTTTAATTGTGTGCATGTGTGCATGTCTGTGTGGAGGTTTCTGCATGTGCGCGCAGGTGTTCACGGAGGCCAGAGGCACAGGAGCCTCTGGAAATGAAGTTCCAGACGGTTGTGAGCTGCCCAAAGTCGCTGCTGGGAGTTGAAACTCAGGTACTCTGTAAAAGAAGTTCATGTTCTTGACTCCCGCCCTCCAACTTGGTTTTTGAAATAGAATTTCTCACTGGGACCTGGGGCTCGTTGATTCAGCTAGAGTTAGTGGCCAGCAAACCCCAAGGCTCCTCCTGTCTTTATCACCTCCGCAGTGGTGACATTAAAAGCCTCTGCTTTTTTACATGGCTTCTTACATGGGTGCCGGCATCCAAACTTATTTCCCCACGCTTGTGTGGCAAGTACTTTACTGACTGAATTACCTCCTCAGCCTCCCTCTGTGCTTTTCAAGAACAGCTTCAAAAGTTTATTCTTTGTACCACCCGATACTTAAACTTGAGATAGGAAATAGAGATCTGGAAGAAAAAAAAATGATGCCAGCCTTCTCAACTTTATATGCCAGCCGTCTTTATCTTCCTGTCACTCATATTAGTATGCATGACCTGATTTCCCTTCACAAGGCCGCATTTTTATTGATGTAGCTTGTTATGTTTGTAATAAAGCTCATAGGTTGCACGTTGGCTAGAGTGCAAAGTGCTGTGATTAATGCTCGGCTACAAAGTGGCAAGTGAGGTCCAGGGATGGAGAGACAGCCTTGCAGCATATGGGGGCATCTTCATTTCCTAGGTTCTGCAGAAGACCCCTCTCAGAGACAAGCTCTCTCATCCTCCATGTGATTAGATCTTGGACTTGGTGTCCTTTTTCTTGCCGAAGAGCCGTTCTGTTCTGTGCTTTACTGAGGCAAAGGTCAGAGAATGTGCACGGCTCTTGGCAACCACAGCAGGTTTTAGACTGCAGCATATTATTGTTTTTATATTTTACACTGAAGATAAAAACAACCAAACTTATTTAAAAAAAATAACAAAACTACAAAGTTGGAATTCCAAGAAAAAATACACTCCAAGCATTTTAATTAAGTTTTTTTAAACTTTAATTTATTTATTTTTGTGAGTTTTACATCATGCACCCGAATTCCACTCATCTCCCCGCCCCTTGTACCCACCCTCTACCCTTGCAACCTCCTCCCCAAGAGGAAAAAGAAATCTCATTGTGGAGGCTGCAGTGTGTCACAGCGTGTCCCACAGTCTCCCCTTTTGTCCACACTTCTTTGCTTACAGATGTTCACTGCAATGATTCATTGGTCCGGTACGAGGCCTCTGGATTCTGCTACTTGGTCAATACTGGAACCTCACTGGGACTCATCTCAGACATCCTGTTGTTGCCTGTGGCACGGAGATCTTAGTTGCGGATCTGTAGGACCAGCCCCTTCAAGAACCCCAGCGGTTCATGGATGGGGTAGGTGATGGGTTGGGCCGATGCAAATCCGTGGATGTGGGACTGCGACTTATCTGAGCTGGTCAGCCCACTGGCTCTCTTATTCCTGTGACCTCAGGGCTGGCTCAAAGCAATCCCCTAAACCAGAGCCAGCTCTACCCTGATGCCTTGTCTGTCCCACAGTCCAGCAGACAAGGGGCAGGGCTGGCTTTCCTGCACTCACACTTTTTAGGCCAACTCATTTGCAACTTGACTATCCAAGACCAATTCTAGTGTGCTGCCCAGAAGAGGTTCGGGGCCCACTCTCCTGAGTGCTGCAGCAGTTGAGGGCACAGCCAGTTCTCCTGCCTGCCATAGGTGGCGAGGGGCAAGAGGGGGGACATTTTTATTTTTTTGTGTGTGCGTGAAAGTATGTGTTCATGTGGTGTGTGTGTCAAGGTCAGAGGTCAGCCTCAAGCATCTTTTCTCAGGGCTTCTCTTCCTAGATGTTGAAAACTGGTCTCTTACTGGGATCTGGAGCTTGCTGACTGGCTAGCTGGCTGATCCAGGGAGCCTCAGGGATCCACCCATTTCCAGTTCAAAGTCCTGGGCTTACAAGTGTACCCTGCCAGTCTGGACTTTCACTCGGCTTGTAGGGACGGAACTCAGGTCCTCATGCTTACAGGACAGCTGCTCCCTCACTGACCCATCTCTCCATCCCTCAAAGCATCAACTAAGGAGATGGCGGCAGAGGATGCAGTTTGTGTGAGGACTGCTTTCCTGTTGTTGTCTCGCTGCCTTTGTTTTTATAACTTCCTTGGGGTGTGTGTGGGGTGGGGGAGCCTTTCCCCAGGACACCCATGTGGGACAAGTTTGAGATGAACTAGTCCATGGGAGCAACACCCCTCTTCACATCATTAAGACTCTTTCATTTCAAACCACTTCTTCAAATTCGTTTCTGGAACAGGAAAACAGAGCACTATAAATGTGTCTTCGAGAATTCATTTTGTGGTGTGTCTTCCTGCTCTCCTGGGACCCGAAGCTCAGCTGCTGACTCTCGCTCCTTAAATGCTCTCTGAGGCAAGGCAGGACTCGGCCTATGAACCGGAGGTGTGTGCTGAGAACACCGGAACAGTGGCAGTGGCAATCAGCAAGCGTTAAGCAGCTCCTGTTTTTAAAAATCAGCTCCAAATCAGAAGCCGTCATCACTCGGTCACCTGCTGGGTTCATTTGCCCTTCACAAAGGAGGGCAGTTCAAACCACAGAGCACTGTAAGCGAAAGCACCAGACAAGACTGTTGCCTTGGATTTGACAGGCTGGAGCTTGTTTCTAATATATATTTTTTTCCTCTTCTGAAATAGATGAAAGTGTATTCTGGAGTATAGTGTGGGGGAATACATTGCAGATAATATAGAACTAAAATAACAGTCTGTCTGTCTGGTTCCTTACACAGACTTCCTGGGGCTGTGACTATCTCATGACAAGGCAATTAAGTAGTCAGTTCATTTAGAAAGGTCACTCCAATGGCTGGCTGGATGTATGAAAGCTATAAATATATGGGATGTTCGAGCATGGAGTTTGGTCAAATAAACTCTGGAGACATGCTGGCGGAGACGGGGCAAGCTTGGTGACCAATTACTGTGATTTTCTTAGGAACACTGTCAAGAGGACTTTTATGCAAATTGCTTTCCCAATTTTGCCTTTTTAAGAACAGCATTAACTTGGTTATTAATCATTTATTTAATGGACACTGAATATTTCTGATAAGGCGTGAGTTCACCAGCCTGCAGGCTTTTTTTAAAATATAATTTTTATTTTTTATATTAATTACAGGTTATTTACTTTGTATCCCACTGTAACCTTCTCCCTAATTCCCTTTCAATCCCACCCTCCCTCCCTCATCTTCTCCCTGCCCCTCTCTAAGTCCACTGATAGGTGAGGTCCTCCTCCCCTTCCATCTGACCCTAGTTTATCAGGTCTCATCAGGACTGGCTGCAGTGTCCTCCTGTGTGGCCTGGCAAGGCTGCTCCTCCCTCGCGGTGGGGGGAGGTCAAAGAGCCCACCACTGAGTTCATGTCAGAGATGGTCCTTGTTCCCCTTATTTGGGTAACCCACTTGGATGCTGAGCTGCCAGGGGCTACGTCTGAGCATGGGTTCTAGGTTACATCCATGAAGGGCCCTTGGTTGGAGAAATAGTCTCAGAAAAGACCCAGATATATTTGGTCCTTGTGGCGCTCCTGTCCTCTCCAGGTCTTACTAACTCCCTCTTCTTTCATATGATTTCCTGCACTCTGCCCAAGGTTTGGTTATGAGTCTCAGCATCTGCTCTAATACACTGCTGGGTAGAGTGTTTCAGAGGCCCTCTATGGTAGGCTCCTGTCCTGTTTCTTGTTTTCTCCTACTTCTAATGCCATCCCATTTGTCTTTCTAAGTTAGGATTTATTGTCTTACCCTGGAACCTCCTTCTTGTTTAGCTTCTTTAGCTGTACAGATTTTAGTATGTTTGCCCTATCTTTTAGGTCTAGTATCCACATATAAGTAAGTATATACCTATGTGTGTCTTTCTGCTTCTGGGATACCTCACTCGAGATGATCTTTTCTAGATCCCACCATTTGCCTGCAAATTTCATGATTTCTGTATTTTTAATTGCTGAGTAGTATTCCATTATGTAAATGTACCACAGTTTCTGTATCCATTCCTCCACTGAGGGGCATCTTGGTTGTTTCCAGGTTCTGGCTATTATGAATAAAGCTGCTACAGCTCCCTCAAGATCCAGCTATACCACTCCTAAGCATATACACAAAAGATGCTCAAGTACACAACAAGGACATTTGCTCAACCATGTTTGTAGCAGCTTTATTTGTAATAGTTTGCAGACTTCTAATCTGTACCTGTGAATACCATCAGATCTGCAGCTTCATGCAGAATTCGATCAAGAGTTCAAGGAGGAACAGAGTCAGTTGGATGGGAAACAATGAGGACTGTCTTCCCTTAATTTCTCTTTTTCTGAGTGGATGATTTGGCCCCACACTGGCTCTGCTTCACTCATTTTA